>NC_057719.1:3961458-4052437 GCF_004010195.1 Chiloscyllium plagiosum | reverse complement strand
GAAACAAGACCCGGGGAGACAGACCCTCAGCAGGATGAGAGTTTGAAAATGGAATATTTCCACATCAGAAACCAGGTTAGGTCACTGAATGCAGGGCTGATGGGTGAATGGGTCTCAGTGAGAATTGGGGAACAGACAGCAGAATTGCATTGCATACAGGGTTAACGGTAGGGTTCTTAGTGTGGTGGAGGAACAGAGGGATCTTGGGGTCTATGTTCATAGGTCTTTGAAAGTTGCCACTCAGGTGGATAGAGCTTGTAAGAAGGCCTATGGTGTATTAGCGTTCATTAGCAGAGGGATTGAATTCAAGAGTCGTGAAGTGATGTTGCAGCTATACAGGACCTTGGTTAGGCCACATTTCGAGTACTGTGTGCAGTTCTGGTCACCTCACTTTCGGAAAGATGTCGGAAGCTTTGGAGAGGGTGCAGAGAAGATTTACCAGGATGTTGCCTGGAATGGAGAATAGGTCGTACGAGGATAGGTTGAGAGTTCTAGGCCTTTTCTCATTGGAACGACAAAGGATGAGGGGTGACTTGATAGAGGTTTATAAGCTGATCAGGGGAATAGATAGACAGTCAGAAACTTTTTTTTCCCCGGGTACAGAGTGTTACAAGGGGACGTAAATTTAAGGTGAAGGTTGGAAGGTATAGGGGGGGATGTCAGGGGTAGGTTCTTTACCCAGAGAGTGGTGGAGGCATGGAATGCGCTGCCTGTGGGAGTGGCAGAGTCAGAATCAGTGGTGACCTTTAGGCGGCAATTGGATAGGTACATGGATGGGTGCTTAAGCTAGGACAAATGTTCGGCACAACATCGTGGGCCGAAGGGCCTGTTCTGTGCTGTATGGTTCTATGTTCTATTAACTCTATATTCCTGAAGAAGGGCTCATGCCCGAAACGTCGATTCTTCTGCTCCTTGGATGCTGCCTGACCTGCTGCGCTTTTCCAGCAACACATTTTCAGCTCTGATCTCCAGCATCTGCAGTCCTCACTTTCTCCTAACTCTACACGCAACTTAGCATGACCAATTCACCTAACCTGCACATCTTTGGACTGTGGGAGGAAACCAGAGTACTCGGAGGAAACCCACGCAGACACGGGGAGAATGTCTGTGTGGAGTATGCACAGTAACCAGAGGCTGGAATTGAACCCGGGCTTCTGGCACTGAGGCAGCAGTGCTAACCACTGAGCCACCTTGCCACCCATTTAGATTACTTAGTGTGGAAACAGGCCCTTCGGCCCAACAAGTCCACACCGACCCGCCGAAGCGCAACCCACCCATACCCCTGCATTTACCCCTTATTACCTAACACTAAGGGCAATTCACCTAACCTGCACATCTTTGGACTGTGGGAGGAAACCGGAGCACCCGGAGGAAACCCACGCAGACACGGGGAGAACGTGCAAACTCCACACAGTCAGTCGCCTGAGTCGGGAATTGTACCCGGGTCTCTGGCGCTGCGAGGCAGCAGTGCTAACCACTGTGCCACCGTGCCGGAAACAGGCCATTTGGCCCTGCACGCCCACACCGACCCTCCGAAGATTAACCTTCCCAAAGCCATTCCCCTAATGTCACAGACCCTACACATCCATGAACACTATGGGTAACTTAGCATGCCCAATTCACCTAACCTGGTATTGTGGGAGGAAACTGGCGACGTGCAAACTCCACACGGACAGTCACCCGAGGCTGGGATCGAATCAGGGTCCCTGGTGCTAGGAGGCAGCAGTGCTAACCACTGAGCCACCGTGCCACCTTCAACTAAGTTTTAGCACTAAGCTTCTGTTTGCAGGAAATGCAAGAATTTGAAAAAAAATACAATATTCTTCCTCTTCCACCTTTATGCTGAAATGTTTGTTACAAGAACATATTTCCAACCAATTTATGCTGACCCAATCAATGACAATCCTTGACCGAATGTAGATAAGCATAAAAGAAAATGTTAAGGGTATACCTGATTAGTTGATCATTCAGCTGTTCAAGATGATTCAATTAATAAATGGTAATGAGATTAGTTCCAGGTTTTCTATTAAAACAGTGATAATCAACCAAACCATTCATGAGCTGAAATTTCTAATTTTAATAAATCTAAATTTGGAAACTGTTTTTAAAAATTTTTTTTATCCACAAGTTGAATGTGCTGGAAACGTTGACAGAACTCACATGATCCCCAAGAGCCAATAGCAACCTCAAAACATCCTTGAAACTACGGACAGCAATTGGATGTGAAATTTAGCTCCATTTATTTTGTACCAACTCTGCCAGTCTCACTCTACCTCACCTACACCAATAATTTGCATCCTTTAACATAGTAAAACATTCCAAGGTGCTTCATTGCAGGATCAAAGAAAATTTGACACCATACACAAAACAAAATATTTAGCCAGATGACCAAAAGCTTGGTTAAAGATCTACTTTTTTTAAGAAGCATCTTAAAAAGGAAAGAAGTGCAGAAGCACAAGGAGGGCATTTCAGAGTCTGGGACCTCGTCAGTTGAAAGGTCATTGGTCACTAATTTAGTGGGGAACATTTTCTGTTTAGTCAGCTAAAAGCTGACTGAACAGAAAATGTATCCACTGAATTAGTGACCAATGACCTTATATAATGGACCACCTTGTGACCAACTCATTCTAGTGTGAACCCAGAGACAATTTTGCATTATGGATCTGGTCCCACAGGAGCTGGAATTGACAATCCTTTGATACAAGACTTAACAGTGCTTGCACTCTCATTTGTTTCTGAAACTTAGATCTCACGCAGCTGGACTAACATCAATATTATGTCACCAAATCTGCTAAATCCAACCATTGAGAAACAGATTCTTTGCTCATTGCCAGAAACATTCCACTGACACCATGTTACATATTAGCACAAGACTATCCGGGAAGTTTCAGTTTATGGGTATTTTTGCATTGTAATATGCATTTCCATTTGTAATCTTCAAATTTACTGCAGAATAATTTAATTTTCTTATTTATGCACCATTTACAGCAAAAACATACCCAAAATACCCAAAGATGTACAGGTTAGGTGGACTGGCCATGGGAAATGCAGAGTTACAGGGATAGGGTGGGGAGGGGGGTGCCTGGATGTGATGTACTTTGGAGGGTTGGTATGGACTCAATGGACTGAATGGCCTGCTTCCACACTGATTCTATATCTATCTGTTCATGAACTTAGTTTTGTCAAAATGTTTTGCTGGAATCACTATGGATTATCCATTGAACAGAATATAAAATCTAGTAAACATAGATTCTGAAAAAAATGTCCTTTATGAGAAAGTGGAGAATGGACTACTATTGTATCCAAAACATCCACATCGTGTATACTTCCATGCTACACATAAAAGGTTAGAGTGGCACAAGTGGAAAGGTACCTGAAGCTCAATTTTTGCTTCAGGTATTTCATCTTTTCCCAGAAACACACAAGAATACTGCCTCATTCAGGCTTTCCCAGAAACAGATAAGAACACTACCCCATCCAGAGTCACAGTATTTTATTGAAAGTGTCTCAATTCTAAGACAAATATCATGGCTTTTCTTTGCAGACTATTAAAAACAATTTTAAAAAGCACCACAAACAAAAAAGCTGAATAATATAGGCCTCAACATAAAAGATAGCTTCTAGCCAGAGAGACAACATAACACAGACTATGTCAAGTTCAAGTAGAGAAAACAGCAAGCGTAACCTGCATTAACATGTTAATAGTGCACAGCACCTACTGGAACAAAGCATTTCTCCTGCAAACGGCCATCTCTCATATTCTGAAGGCCAAAGGCAGCTGCAGCTTCCCGTGTGGATGCCAAACAATGGAGAACAGTGAATGGTTACTGCAGCAATGAACGTGACCTTTTCAGTTTTGTCGTAGATTCCGGCACCGGCAGTCACGCAGCCAAGGGCAAAGAATTTAGCCAAGGAGGATTTTTTTAAAAAATGTTTAAAAAATTCCATGGAATTAGGAGCAGACTACTCACCACAGACAAAGTAGATATACTGAATATGCTTCACTCTAGGAGCTTAGGAATTCAAGACAATTATGCGGACATCATAATTCGCACAACTCTCTCCTAGCTACCTCCACCACTTCACTGTACCCCTTGCTTTAAAACAGATAGCCAACAGCGCTGAGTAAATCTTAAATGCAGACTTGCGTTAAACAAGAGCACGAACTTGCAGCAGAATGGCAAGAGAGAAAGAAAAACAAGGGGTGGGTGGAGGGGGAAATAAAAGCCTCAAGACAGCTGCTCTCTCCTCAGAAACAAATATGGCGGCAGACTGACCCCCAGTGACTTTGACTTTCAGCGTTCTACCAATTCCCACCTTTCAATTCTAAGCACACTCTTCTCAGCAATGAGCCACTAATTAGCTGCAAGCTTCTGCTATCGTAAGTAACAATAGCTTCTTTGAAATCTTTGGACAGTAATGTAGGATCATGCAGAACATTCATACAAACACACACTCCGAATACTTAAGAGTGGCTGCATCAATGCCAACAACATTCACAGTGCAAGACATCCTGCTGCTTAATTAGGCAGCATGATGCTAACTATAAATATGCAAAAATGTCCAAGAATTAACAATATGTTTAAACACAGCAAACGTTTTATTAACCGGCACCTACGGGACCAGGAGTGCGCCGGTTGATCAAATTTTCTGGATAATCAAGAGGTACGTATGACAGCAGTAAACCCTGACCAAGTGAAAGTTGAAATCCCTCAAAAAAAACCTCTGAAAACATCACACACCTCCTAAAATCTAACTAATATAAATGTAATGCAGGGGGTAAACACATCACTGTTATACTTTATTTACAGCATAAATACTTTTAACATTGTGGTCGATCACCACATTATAGGTACATTTTTTTGGTTTATCAAGAGTGCCAATTAAAACAAAGTTTACTGTAATGTAAAAGTGAAAGACTGCAAAGGACTGATTTGTTCACCTACTTCAGGTTTTCAGGAAGTACAATTTGTGTCCAATCTCAGCTACAGTTGGAAAAGATGGCATTGCTTAAAGTATATGTGCACAATGTCTGCAAGATTGAAGTGAACCATATCTCCCTTGCATCACAGAGTTGAAGAGATGATGCGGTTCATGATCAAAAATTATTTTTAATGTAAATACAGCAAAATAGTTGTGTTAAATATAACCGGTCAACAGACAAGCAAAAACTGGTTTATTATGGTTTTATTGAGCTGTATTTTTAACATTGCATATAAACCAAATATAATGGCAACAGAATAATTAATTCCATTTCATAGCATTTGCAAAACATTATCAACAGAATCATTATCTTCAACTTAGATATGCAGACTTCTTTATTCAATTCCAATTATTGAAGAGGACTTTCAATCTGAACTATTCTTTCCTCTTCTTCAACCAGGATCTTTGTATTATATTTATACTCAAAAACATGAGCTAAACACAAAATATTTAGCAGATGTTTTTTAAACAAGATGCTGAAAGGTATTTATAACTCAGGTGGAGTACCTGGTCTCAAATAGGAGCCAATACTGGGGTCATCCCAGGCAGCACACCTTTAGAGCAACCTTTTAAAAGTTTCAGAGCAGGACATCCAGTTGGACAAAGATAGTGAGGACTTCTAAAAGTGAGAGGATAGCAAGCAACAGATGGAATTAAATAAGTCAGAGATAGTTGATAAAAATAATTTCTCATTAAGTCACCACTTAACAGTTTTTAAAATTCCAGTCATGTGTTTTTATGAAGAACTTACTGGGTCAACTATAATGGGACAAAGAAAACAAAATATAAAAATCTGATTTTAGTTAAAGCAGAGTACATCTAACATGTACACATTTTTTCCCTCAACCTCAGATTCTGCTTTGACTATTCAATTGATAAGGTAACAGCGACGCAGCACAAAGTAGATAGAGTCAGTCATAGTACGCTGACTTTTTTTCTCAAACTACACCCATTTGCTCACATTTGGCCCCTATCCCTCTGAACCTTTCATGTACCTGTTCAAATGTCATTTAAACGTTGCAATTGTACCTGTATCTACCATTTCCTCTGGCAGTTCATTCCATACATACCTGCCCCTCAGTTCCCTTTTAAAATCTTTCCCCTCTACCTTCTAAGTTTTGAACTCCTCTACCCTCGAGAAAAAGACCTTGGCTGTTCACCTTGACAATGCCCCTCATGATTTTATAAACCTCTACAAAGGTCAACCCTCAACTCCCATGTTCCAGTGAAATATGTCCCAGCTTCTCTTTATAACTCAGACCCTCTCCCAATAACATCCTTGCAAATCTTTTCCGCATCCAAGTAACGAGGTCTTTACAGATTTGCAGTGCAAGAAGCATGGAGTGCAAGGCAGAAATTTATTTTCTGAAAAACAACAGAAAGCCTGACAGGAAGTTGACAAAGCGAGATAGAGCAAGCAAGAAAAGCGAGCGAGGAAAAGAGAGCAAGCGTATGATATTCAAATTAAGAGACGGGATATTCAATGGTGATATCATTTCTTCACACAAAGGTTAGACTCTAAGCCAATTGCAAATCTCAAAACTGAGATTCACAGGTTACTATCTAAGGGTGTTGAGGTGTACAGAATCCAAAATAAAAGACGACGACATAAAAATGGTAGATATAGTGCTTGTGCTTCTAGACTAACAATATCCCAAAGTCTGTAACTCAAATTTCACCATGGTGATTTCCAAATATAAATTTAGTTAATCATTTTAAAAATCTGGAATTAAGAGCTAATATCAATATCCTGGCTATTAAGTTATTGAATTAACATGAAAATGCAATAATTCCCTCCAGACAAGGAAAGATTCTGTCCAAATACCTGGACAGATATCTAGTTGATATGCCATAAAAATATGGCTGATTATGTCCCTTTGAAACTGCTCTAGTGAACCAATCATAGTTCAACAAAAGGATTGCAGTCTTCAAAGAAAACAACTTAACCTGCTCGAGAGTTAAGAATCTAGGCCTTGGCCACAACCATTGAATGAAGAGAGAAATACAGATCAACAGTGATTTACTCAAATGGGGCAGCATGTTCAAGGGGTTGAATATTCCTGTGCATGTGGAGAGTTAGGTGAATGGAATATTGAGAATTACTTTAAAGCTGACAAGGATGCTGTTGGGTTTATGAAATGTGTGAGACTAGCTCAAGTTAAATTATTTCTAAAAACTCCCAAACTTTGTCTGCTGCAATTCAACTAGAACGTGGGTTCTTCAAAATATCACCCTCTGCTCTATCCCAAAATTGATAAACCAATAAAGATCCCACATACTCATTATGTACATTCTTCAGCACAACATTTGTTCCAGATAGGGTGGATCAAGGGAGCTGACTGCTTTGTTTAAAAAGTCATACTACAGAAAGAACAAGGCTGAAAGTTGCTAAATCTTTGTGATTCAGTTATCTACATCCCAAATATTCAAAGAGGTAGTTATAGATAGTGGAAGGTATTGGTGATCATTTTTTCTTCTATAAATTCTGGAATGCATTAAATGTTTGTAAACATAACCCCACAAGTTCAGAAAGGTAGTGAAATAGAAGAGGGAACTACGGACCTGTTAGATTCCAGGATTTTTCCGAGTACAGATGTCATGTTATTATAATCTATGGACACTTAGTACAAGATCAAGGAGATTACATTGAGTTTATATAAAGATGGCAGACTTCAAGTTAGTGTTGCATTCAGTTCTGGGAACACTTTAGGAAAGGAGTAAAGGTATTGGAAAGAGGACAAAGGGTTTTATCAGAATTGTCAAGAAGGAAAACTGAAGTTGGGCTTAATTTCCTTTGAGAAGAGCATGCAAAGAGAAAATCTGATTGAAGCATTTAAATCACAAGATCTTAACAGAATGAACAGGGAGAAGATGCTCCCACTCGAAGAGATTGAGAATGAGAATGTAACAGATAAAATTACTGATAAAAGCAAAAAGGCATCAAGTGGGAAGATTTTCTCATGCAGCAAGTGGTGGCAGTCTGGAATGCACTCTGACAGCATGTGGAGGCAGTTTCAATTAAAGCATTCAAAAGGGAATCAAATGACATTTACATTAAAATAATTTATGTAAGTTACAATGTAAATTATGTGAACATAAGAGGTACAGTTAGTAGGTTTACAGATGACACCAAAATTGGAGGTGTAGTGGACAGCGAAGGAGGTTACCTCAGATTACAACGGGATCTGGACCAGATGGGCCAATGGCTGAAGTGGCAGATGGAGTTTAATTTCGATAAATATGAGGTGCTGCATTTTGGGAAAGCAAATCTTAGCAGGACCTATCCACTTAATGGCAAGGTCCTAGGGAGAGGTTACCTCAGATTACAACGGGATCTGGACCAGATGGGCCAATGGGCTGAAGTGGCAGATGGAGTTTAATTTCGATAAATACGAGGTGCTGCATTTTGGGAAAGCAAATCTTAGCAGGACCTATCCACTTAATGGCAAGGTCCTAGGGAGAGTTGCTGAACAAAGATCTTGGAGTGCAGGTTCAGAGCTCCTTGAAAGTGGAGTTGCACGTAGATAGGACAGTGAAGAAGGCGTTTGATATGTTTTCTTTTATTGGTCAGAGTATTGAGTACAGGAGTTGGGAGGTCATGCTGTGGCTATACAGGACATTGGTTAGGCCACTGTTGGAATATTGTATGCAATTCTGGTCTCCTTCCTATTGGAAACATGTTGTGAAACTTGAAAGGGTTCAGAAAAGATTTACAAAGATGTTGCCAGGGTTGGAGGATCTGAGCTACAGGGAGAGGCTGAACAGGCTGGGGCTGTTTTCCCTGGAGCGTCAGAGTCTGAGGGGTGACCTTATAGAGGATTACAAAATCATGAGGGGCATGGATAGAGTAAATAGGCAAAGTCTTTTCCCTGGGGTCAGGGAGTCCAGAACTACAGGGCGTAGGTTTAGGGTGAAAGGGGAAAGATATAAAAGAGACCCAAGAGGCAACTTTTTCACACAGAGGTTGGTGTGTGTATGGAATGAGCTGCCAGAGGAAGTGGTGGAGGCTGGTACAATTGCAACATTTAAAAGGCATTTGGGTGGGTATATGAATAAGAAGTGTTTGGAGGGATATGGACCGGGTGCTGGCAGGTGGGAATAGATTGGGTTGGGATATCTGGTCAGCATGGACTGGTTGGACCAAAGGGTCTGTTTCCATGTTGTACATCCCTATGACTATTTGAAAAAGGAAAAAATGTACAGGTTTATTCAAAGAAGCAGGGGACTGGAAGTATATGAGATGCTCATTCAGAAAGCCAGAGCAGACATGGATAGGCCAAAGGGTCTTCTCCTGCATACAAACAATATTGTGATTCAGATTGTGCAAAGTCTACATTATTACCCTTTCAGAAATTTATGTTTTATAAACCAGCAGAACCAATGAGGGAAAATCACAGAGGTAATGTATTTGTATTTGCAGGCGACTTTCAGTAAAGTCCCACAAACTCAAAAACAAACTTGGAACACATGGAATGGGGGTAACAATTACACCATTTAAAAGCTATTTGGACCGGTACATGGATAGTACAGGTTTAGAGGGATATGGGACAAATGCAGGCAAAATGGGACAAATTCAGTTTGGGAAACCTGGTCAGCATGGATGAGTTCAGAGAATCCATGCAGTGAGAAAGCAGGCATTTTGGCCCAACAAGTCCACAACAACTCTCTGAACAGCATCCCACCTCGATCCACTCCCCTATCCTATCCCTGTCGCCCTGCATTTCCCATGGCTAACCCACCGAGCCTACACATCCCAGGACACTATGAGCAATGTAACATGGCCAATCCGTTAGCTTCTTTTCCTGAGGTTTTGCACACGAGATGCAATTCATACATACCAACTTCTGCAAACAAGTGAAGTTTATTAAAGCTTGTACAAGCTAGGTGACTCCCTTTGCAGCCATTTTTGAGTCAAAGTGAGGCCCTGAACAAAGAAAACACATCCCCTTTATACGAGCCAGTTGGCCATGCTTACAGATAGTCTGGCCATTCCCCCACAGTCACATGCCGCTCAATACAATCCCCAGTTACCCTCAGTCACATGTTACCCCAGGTACAATGACAGGATAAGGTCATCCTCAGAGATAGTGCCCAAATCCTGGGGAGTCGTTATGCAGACGATTGCCTGACCGATTCCGCAAGATAATGCAGGAGTGACCTATCTCTGGCCAGAAAGCATTTTGAACAATAGTTTAACTTGACAATAGCAATGGAGAGTAGTAGTAAATGACTGTCTAATTGGGATGTGGGTGATTCGCATTTTTGCTTAACTGCTGTCCCCACCCAAAGATAGTGCAATTTAACCCTTTACTATTCCATTAATTTCCAGAGATATTCCCATTTAATCTTTTAACTTACAAATCTGCCTAATCTGCACATTTTTGGTAACTGGGAAAAAACCAGAGCACCTGGAAGAAATCCACACAGAAAAAGGAAGAGCGTGCAAATTCCACACAGACAGTTGAAGGGTGGAATCGAACCTGGGTTCCTGGTGTTGTGAGACAGCACTGAGCCACCATGTCGCCTCGAAGAGAATGTTTCTAATCTGTGTAGTTCTACAAGCAGATCATTCTCAGGGTGGTAGGTTATGATTTGTATCAGGATCAAAAACGGAGGTTGCTGGAAAAGCTGGGCAGGTCTGACAGCATCTGTGAAGAGAAATTAGAGGGTCCAGTGACCCATCTTCAGAACTTTTGGTTTATGATTTATATCAGTGTTTGGACACCAGCCATTCACAATCTATATCAATAACATGGAGGTGACAAAATTTAATACTTCAAGTTAGTGGATGGCACAAAGGTAGGTGGGAATGAGTGATATGAGGAAGATGCAAAGAGGTGTTGAGAGATTGGACAGGCTGAGTGGGAAAAATACAGATTATAATGTAGGTATGTGAAGTTATCCAATTTGGTAGGTGAAATAGAAATGTTGAGTATTTCTTAGAGAGAGAGCGCGAGAGAGCGCGAGAGCGCGAGACGGAGAGAGCGCGAGACGGAGAGAGCGCGAGAGCGCGAGACGGAGAGAGCGCGAGAGCGCGAGACGGAGAGAGCGCGAGAGCGCGAGACGGAGAGAGCGCGAGAGCGCGAGACGGAGAGAGCGCGAGAGCGCGAGACGGAGAGAGCGCGAGAGCGCGAGACGGAGAGAGCGCGAGAGCGCGAGACGGAGAGAGCGCGAGAGCGCGAGACGGAGAGAGCGCGAGAGCGCGAGACGGAGAGAGCGCGAGAGCGCGAGACGGAGAGAGCGCGAGAGCGCGAGACGGAGAGAGCGCGAGAGCGCGAGACGGAGAGAGCGCGAGAGCGCGAGACGGAGAGAGCGCGAGAGCGCGAGACGGAGAGAGCGCGAGAGCGCGAGACGGAGAGAGCGCGAGAGCGCGAGACGGAGAGAGCGCGAGAGCGCGAGACGGAGAGAGCGCGAGAGCGCGAGACGGAGAGAGCGCGAGAGCGCGAGACGGAGAGAGCGCGAGAGCGCGAGACGGAGAGAGCGCGAGAGCGCGAGACGGAGAGAGCGCGAGAGCGCGAGACGGAGAGAGCGCGAGAGCGCGAGACGGAGAGAGCGCGAGAGCGCGAGACGGAGAGAGCGCGAGAGCGCGAGACGGAGAGAGCGCGAGAGCGCGAGACGGAGAGAGCGCGAGAGCGCGAGACGGAGAGAGCGCGAGAGCGCGAGACGGAGAGAGCGCGAGAGCGCGAGACGGAGAGAGCGCGAGAGCGCGAGACGGAGAGAGCGCGAGAGCGCGAGACGGAGAGAGCGCGAGAGCGCGAGACGGAGAGAGCGCGAGAGCGCGAGACGGAGAGAGCGCGAGAGCGCGAGACGGAGAGAGCGCGAGAGCGCGAGACGGAGAGAGCGCGAGAGCGCGAGACGGAGAGAGCGCGAGAGCGCGAGACGGAGAGAGCGCGAGAGCGCGAGACGGAGAGAGCGCGAGAGCGCGAGACGGAGAGAGCGCGAGAGCGCGAGACGGAGAGAGCGCGAGAGCGCGAGACGGAGAGAGCGCGAGAGCGCGAGACGGAGAGAGCGCGAGAGCGCGAGACGGAGAGAGCGCGAGAGCGCGAGACGGAGAGAGCGCGAGAGCGCGAGACGGAGAGAGCGCGAGAGCGCGAGACGGAGAGAGCGCGAGAGCGCGAGACGGAGAGAGCGCGAGAGCGCGAGACGGAGAGAGCGCGAGAGCGCGAGACGGAGAGAGCGCGAGAGCGCGAGACGGAGAGAGCGCGAGAGCGCGAGACGGAGAGAGCGCGAGAGCGCGAGACGGAGAGAGCGCGAGAGCGCGAGACGGAGAGAGCGCGAGAGCGCGAGACGGAGAGAGCGCGAGAGCGCGAGACGGAGAGAGCGCGAGAGCGCGAGACGGAGAGAGCGCGAGAGCGCGAGACGGAGAGAGCGCGAGAGCGCGAGACGGAGAGAGCGCGAGAGCGCGAGACGGAGAGAGCGCGAGAGCGCGAGACGGAGAGAGCGCGAGAGCGCGAGACGGAGAGAGCGCGAGAGCGCGAGACGGAGAGAGCGCGAGAGCGCGAGACGGAGAGAGCGCGAGAGCGCGAGACGGAGAGAGCGCGAGAGCGCGAGACGGAGAGAGCGCGAGAGCGCGAGACGGAGAGAGCGCGAGAGCGCGAGACGGAGAGAGCGCGAGAGCGCGAGACGGAGAGAGCGCGAGAGCGCGAGACGGAGAGAGCGCGAGAGCGCGAGACGGAGAGAGCGCGAGAGCGCGAGACGGAGAGAGCGCGAGAGCGCGAGACGGAGAGAGCGCGAGAGCGCGAGACGGAGAGAGCGCGAGAGCGCGAGACGGAGAGAGCGCGAGAGCGCGAGACGGAGAGAGCGCGAGAGCGCGAGACGGAGAGAGCGCGAGAGCGCGAGACGGAGAGAGCGCGAGAGCGCGAGACGGAGAGAGCGCGAGAGCGCGAGACGGAGAGAGCGCGAGAGCGCGAGACGGAGAGAGCGCGAGAGCGCGAGACGGAGAGAGCGCGAGAGCGCGAGACGGAGAGAGCGCGAGAGCGCGAGACGGAGAGAGCGCGAGAGCGCGAGACGGAGAGAGCGCGAGAGCGCGAGACGGAGAGAGCGCGAGAGCGCGAGACGGAGAGAGCGCGAGAGCGCGAGACGGAGAGAGCGCGAGAGCGCGAGACGGAGAGAGCGCGAGAGCGCGAGACGGAGAGAGCGCGAGAGCGCGAGACGGAGAGAGCGCGAGAGCGCGAGACGGAGAGAGCGCGAGAGCGCGAGACGGAGAGAGCGCGAGAGCGCGAGACGGAGAGAGCGCGAGAGCGCGAGACGGAGAGAGCGCGAGAGCGCGAGACGGAGAGAGCGCGAGAGCGCGAGACGGAGAGAGCGCGAGAGCGCGAGACGGAGAGAGCGCGAGAGCGCGAGACGGAGAGAGCGCGAGAGCGCGAGACGGAGAGAGCGCGAGAGCGCGAGACGGAGAGAGCGCGAGAGCGCGAGACGGAGAGAGCGCGAGAGCGCGAGACGGAGAGAGCGCGAGAGCGCGAGACGGAGAGAGCGCGAGAGCGCGAGACGGAGAGAGCGCGAGAGCGCGAGACGGAGAGAGCGCGAGAGCGCGAGACGGAGAGAGCGCGAGAGCGCGAGACGGAGAGAGCGCGAGAGCGCGAGACGGAGAGAGCGCGAGAGCGCGAGACGGAGAGAGCGCGAGAGCGCGAGACGGAGAGAGCGCGAGAGCGCGAGACGGAGAGAGCGCGAGAGCGCGAGACGGAGAGAGCGCGAGAGCGCGAGACGGAGAGAGCGCGAGAGCGCGAGACGGAGAGAGCGCGAGAGCGCGAGACGGAGAGAGCGCGAGAGCGCGAGACGGAGAGAGCGCGAGAGCGCGAGACGGAGAGAGCGCGAGAGCGCGAGACGGAGAGAGCGCGAGAGCGCGAGACGGAGAGAGCGCGAGAGCGCGAGACGGAGAGAGCGCGAGAGCGCGAGACGGAGAGAGCGCGAGAGCGCGAGACGGAGAGAGCGCGAGAGCGCGAGACGGAGAGAGCGCGAGAGCGCGAGACGGAGAGAGCGCGAGAGCGCGAGACGGAGAGAGCGCGAGAGCGCGAGACGGAGAGAGCGCGAGAGCGCGAGACGGAGAGAGCGCGAGAGCGCGAGACGGAGAGAGCGCGAGAGCGCGAGACGGAGAGAGCGCGAGAGCGCGAGACGGAGAGAGCGCGAGAGCGCGAGACGGAGAGAGCGCGAGAGCGCGAGACGGAGAGAGCGCGAGAGCGCGAGACGGAGAGAGCGCGAGAGCGCGAGACGGAGAGAGCGCGAGAGCGCGAGACGGAGAGAGCGCGAGAGCGCGAGACGGAGAGAGCGCGAGAGCGCGAGACGGAGAGAGCGCGAGAGCGCGAGACGGAGAGAGCGCGAGAGCGCGAGACGGAGAGAGCGCGAGAGCGCGAGACGGAGAGAGCGCGAGAGCGCGAGACGGAGAGAGCGCGAGAGCGCGAGACGGAGAGAGCGCGAGAGCGCGAGACGGAGAGAGCGCGAGAGCGCGAGACGGAGAGAGCGCGAGAGCGCGAGACGGAGAGAGCGCGAGAGCGCGAGACGGAGAGAGCGCGAGAGCGCGAGACGGAGAGAGCGCGAGAGCGCGAGACGGAGAGAGCGCGAGAGCGCGAGACGGAGAGAGCGCGAGAGCGCGAGACGGAGAGAGCGCGAGAGCGCGAGACGGAGAGAGCGCGAGAGCGCGAGACGGAGAGAGCGCGAGAGCGCGAGACGGAGAGAGCGCGAGAGCGCGAGACGGAGAGAGCGCGAGAGCGCGAGACGGAGAGAGCGCGAGAGCGCGAGACGGAGAGAGCGCGAGAGCGCGAGACGGAGAGAGCGCGAGAGCGCGAGACGGAGAGAGCGCGAGAGCGCGAGACGGAGAGAGCGCGAGAGCGCGAGACGGAGAGAGCGCGAGAGCGCGAGACGGAGAGAGCGCGAGAGCGCGAGACGGAGAGAGCGCGAGAGCGCGAGACGGAGAGAGCGCGAGAGCGCGAGACGGAGAGAGCGCGAGAGCGCGAGACGGAGAGAGCGCGAGAGCGCGAGACGGAGAGAGCGCGAGAGCGCGAGACGGAGAGAGCGCGAGAGCGCGAGACGGAGAGAGCGCGAGAGCGCGAGACGGAGAGAGCGCGAGAGCGCGAGACGGAGAGAGCGCGAGAGCGCGAGACGGAGAGAGCGCGAGAGCGCGAGACGGAGAGAGCGCGAGAGCGCGAGACGGAGAGAGCGCGAGAGCGCGAGACGGAGAGAGCGCGAGAGCGCGAGACGGAGAGCGAGAGAGAGAGAGCGCGAGAGAGAGAGCGCGAGAGAGAGAGCGCGAGAGAGAGAGCGCGAGAGAGAGCGCGAGAGAGAGCGCGAGAGAGAGCGCGAGAGAGAGCGCGAAAAAGAGATTGAGAAAAGCTGACATCCAAAAGGGACCCGAATGTCCTTCTACACAAGTCACAGGAAGCTAACATGCAGGTGCAGCAAGCAATTAGAAAGGTGAAGGATTGTAAATGATGTGAGTACAGGAATAAAGACAATTTCTATCAGTTGTGTAGAGCCTGGATGAAACTGCACCTGCAATGTTGTGTGCAGTTTTAGTCCCCGCCACAGAGGAGGTTAAAGCCAAGATTCTCCAAACCAATTTCTGATACCACAGGACGGTCCTGGAGGAGTGACTGAGCATACAAGATCTGTATTCTCTACAGTTTAGAAGAGTGAGAAATGATCTCATTGAGAATTTAAAAAACGTCTTAAAGGCCTAGTCAGGGAAATGGGAAAAGATTTTCCTCTTGGCAGAGACTCCAAGACCAGGAAAGAGTCTTAGAAGAAGAAGTAAGCTACTTAGGACTGAGAAGAATTTCTTCATACACAAGGTAGTGAATCTTTGGTATTCTCTACCCCAGAGAGCAGGAGTTCAGACATTGAGTAGGTTCAAGACAAAGATTGATTGTTTTATACACAGCATGGACATCAAGGAATATGGAATAGCATAAGAAAATGGGTTTTTAAAAATGTATTCGTGACACTTGGGCATCGCTGTCTGACCATCATCGATAGCCCACACCTGTTTGTCCTTGAGAAGGTGATGGTGAGCTGCCTTTTTGAATCGCTGCAGTCCACCTACTGTGGGTTGACCCACAATGGCGGTAGAGAAGGAATTCCAGAATTTGACCCAATGCCTGTGAAGGAACATTGGTATATTTCCAAGTCAGGATGGTGAGTGACTTAGAACATAAGGCCTAGCAGCAGGAGGCAGCCATCTGGCCCTTCGAGCTTCCTCCGCCATCCAATGGCTGATCTTTTCGTAGACTCAGATCCACTTACTTGTGCTTTCACTATATCCCTTAATTCCTTTATTGTTCAAACCACTACAAATGCCGGAGGAAAGATCACAGAAGCGCTTCACAGGAGGCTCCCAAGCACTGAGGATGTCACCTAGACAGGGGACGAAACGTCTGCAACACAAATTCCCAGCTCAGCGAACAGAACCACAGCAACCCTTCCTAGTTTTGCGTGTTTCTATAAGATTCCCCCCTCATTCTTCTGAATTCCAACGAATATAATCTCAGTCTAGAACATAGCACAGAACAGGCTCTTCAAGCCCTCGATGTTGCGCCGACCTGTGAACTATTCTCAGCTCGTCCCCCTACGCTATCCAAAAATCATCCATGTGCTTATCTAAGGATTGTTTGAATCTCCCTAATGTGGCTGAGTTGACTACATTAACAGGTAGGGCATTCCATGCCCTTAACACTCCCTGCATAAAGAACCTGCCTCTGATATCTGTCTTAAATCTATCACCCCTCAATTTGCAGTCATGTCCCCTCGTACAAGCTGACGTCATCATCCTAGGAAAAAGACTTTCACTGTCTATCCTACCTAATCCTCTGATCATCTTGTATGTCTCTATCAAATCCCCTCTTAGCTGCCTTCTTTCCAGTGAGAACAGACCCAAGTCTCTCAACCTTTCCTCATAAGACCTTCCGTCCAGATCAGGCAACATCCTGGTTAATCTCCTCTGCACCTTTTCAAATGCTTCCAACATCCTTCCTCAAATATGGGGACCAGAACTGTACACAATATTCCAAGTGTGGCCGCATCAGCGTTTTGGATAGTTGCAGCGTGATATTGTGGCTCCGGAACTCAATCCCTCTACGAATGAAAACTAACACACTGTATGCCTTCTTAACAGCACTATCCACCTGGGTGGCAACTTTCAGGGATAGACTCCAAGATCCCTCTGCATATCCACACTACCAAGAATCTTTCCATTGACCCAGTACTCTGCCTTCCTGTTATTCTTCCCAAAGTGCATCACCTCACATTTATCTACATTGAACTCCATTTGACACCTCTCAGCCCAATTCTGCAGTTTATCCAAGTCCCTCTTCAACTTGGACAGTTTGGAAGAATATTACACCACTTCACCGACTTTAGTGTCATCTGCAAATGTACTAATCCATCCACCTATGCCTGCGTCTAAGTCATTTATAAAAATGACAAACAGCAGTGGTCCCAAAACAGATCCTTGCGGACTCCAGGCTGACTATTTTCCATCAACCACCACCAGCTGCCTTCTTTCAGAAAGCCAGTTTCTAATCCAAACTGCTAAATTACCCTCAATTCCATGAATCTGCATTTTCTTCAATAGCCTACCATGTGGAACCATATCAAAGGCTTTATTGAAGTCCATGTATACCACGTCAACTGCCCTACCCTCATCTACATGCTCGGTCACCTTCTCAAAAAACTCAATGAGGTTTGTGAGACACGACCTGCCCTTGACGAAACCATGTTGACTATCTGAAATCAAATTGTTAATATCAAAGCCAAAGGCTCTGCTATCTCCTCCCGAGCTTCCCAGAGAATCCTCGGATAAATCCCTTCTGGCCCAGGGTACTGGTCTAATTTCACTGCTTCTAGAATCGCTAACACCTGTTCGTAACTAACCTCGATCCTTTCTAGTCTAATGTCTCGTACTTCATTCTTCTCTAGAATATTCTCCTTTCTCCTGAGTGAAAACCGATGAGAAATGTTCATTTAGCATCGCTCCAATCTCCACAGGGTCCACACTCAACTTCCCACTTCTCTCTTTGACTGGCCCTAATCCTACCCTAGTCATCCTTTTATTCCTCACATACCTATAGAAAGCTTTAGGGTTCTCCTTTATTCAATTTGCTAAAGGCTGCTCGTGTCCTCTCTGCTCTTTTTAACTCTCTTTAAATCCTTCCTAGCTGATCTGTAACTCTTCTTCGCCTCATGTGAACCATCTTACCTCATCAACACATAAGTCTCCTTCTTCTGCTTAGCAAGAGATGCAATTTCTGTAGTAAACCACGATTCCCTTACCTTATCACTTCCTCCCTGCCTGACAGGGACAGGCAATATCTGTTCGTTAAACCAGCTTCACATTTCCATTGTCTGCATCCCCTGCATTTTGCTGCCCCATTCTATGCATCCTAATTCTTGCCTAATCGCAATATAATTGCCTTTACCCCATTGATAATTCTGGACCTGTGGCATGTACCCTTTTCATTGCTAAACTAAACGTAACTGAATTATGCTCACACTCCCCAAAGTGCTCACCTACAACTAGATCAAACATCTGGCCTGATTCATTACCAAGCACCAAATCCATTGTGGTCTCCCCTCTTGTTGGCCCTTCGACATACTGTGTCAGGAAACCTTCCTGTACACATTGGACAAAAACTGATCCATCCGACATACCAGAGTTATACCATTCTACATACACACACAGAGAGCGCGAGAGGGCGCGCGCGAGCTAGAGAGAGAGCGTGAGCGAGATCACCCATGTACACAGGGACATGAGGTCTTCTCTGGATCAGCAGTTTCTCAATGAACTATATAGCCATTTTACAGGGAGGAGCATCCAGATAAGGCAACATATATATTAATTGGGTGACATTACAATCAACGAATATCAATAGCAGAGACCAAGCCCTTTACTGTTAGACAATGAATCTTCTTAACCTTGTTAACTGGATTATTACAAATGGATACTTTTCCCCTTGTTGGCTGACCTTGCATACTGAATGCTTCCAATATTGTTAAATGGCTGTATATAATGAATGCTTTTTCACCTCCAGCACCCTATTGCTAACTGCAAGTTCTTATCTAATAAGAGCCATGCCCAGCTGAACCTCTTGTTTCACAAAACACAGAACTTAACTCTTTCCCTACCTGCTTATACCCTATACACATTGTTGTGGCTCTGTTCGCAGAGCTGGGAATTTGTGTTGCAGACGTTTCGTCCCCTGTCTAGGTGACATCCTCAGTGCTTGCGAGCCTCCTGTGAAGCACTTCTGTGTTGTTTCCTCCGGCATTTATAGTGGTTTGTCTCTGCCGCTTCCGGTTGTCAGTTCCAGCTGTCCGCAGCAGTGGCCGGTATATTGGTTCCAGATCAATGTGCTTATTGATTGAATCTGTGGATGAGTGCCATGCCTCTAGGAATTCCCTGGCTGTTCTCTGTTTGGCTTGTCCTAGAATAGATTAGATCACTTACAGTGTGGAAACAGGCCCTTCAGCCCATCAAGTCCACACCGACCCGCCGAAGCGTAACCCACCCAGACCCATTCCCCTACATTTACCCCTTCACCTCACACTATAGGCATTTTAGCATGGCCAATTCACCTAACCTGCACATTTTTGGACTGTGGGAGGAAACCGGAGCACTCAGGGAAAACCCACGCAGACACGGGGAGAATGTGCAAACTCTACACAGTCAGTCGCCTGAGGCGGGAATTGAACCCAGGTCTCTGGCGCTGAGAGGCAGCAGTGCTAACCATTGTGCCACCGTGTTGTCCCAGTCGAACTCATGTTGCCTGTCATTTGCGTGTGTGGCTACTAAGAATAGCTGGTTGTGGCGTTTCGTGGCTAGTAGGTGTTCAACTGCACAAGGACTGCACAAAACACTACATAGGACAAACAGCAAGACAGCTAATGACCCGCATCCATGAACGCCAACTAGCCACGAAACGACACGACCAGCTATCCTTAGTAGCCACACACACATGACAAGCAACATGAGTTTGGCTGGGACAACACCACTATTATAGGACAAGCCAGAGAACAGCCAGGGAATTCCTAGAGACATGGCTCTCATCCACAGATTCTATCAACAAACACATCAACCTGGACCCAATATACCGGCCACTACAACGGACAGCTGAAACTGTCAACCGGAAGCGTCAGAGACAAACCACTATAAATGCCGGAGGAAACAACACAGAAGCGCTTCACAGGAGGCTCCCAAGCACGGAGGATGTCACCTAGACAGGGGACGAAACGTCTGCAACACAAATTCCCAGCTCGGCGAACAGAACCACAACAACAAGCACCCGAGCTACAAATCTTCTCACAAACTTTGAAGCCTATACACATTCTCACCAGTACATCCTTTCTCAAGCAAGGAGACCAAAACTGCACATGGTACTACAGGTGTGGCATCACTTGCGTCCTGTACAGCTACAAAATAACCTCGCTGCTTTTAAACTCAATCCCTTTAGCAATGAAGACAAAATTCCCCTATCTATTGTAACCTTAAAATGTACACAAGGACTCTGCTCCCACAGCTCTCAGTGGCAAGGGGTCCAAAGACACTTAATCCTCAGAAGAATTTCCTCATCTCAGTCTTCTGTTGTTCAGTGTATAGTATTTTTCACCTCAGTATAAATCTTCCATGACGGCCACACACACATGAGGAGAAGAGCTTATTCATAAGGTTGGCTACCTTCACCCTGCTCCTCTTCATTCTCAGCCTCTTGCATAACTGTAGAGGATTTGAACCCCACGGGGCAAGACAGTCAACAATTGTGACTTTGCTATTACATTTTTCCACGCCACCTTCATGAACATGGTCTCTAGAATAGTTAGATCATACTCCTGCTCCTTATTGATGGCCTGGATAATGGCCAAATTTCCCTCTATCCCATGCCTCCTGACTTTCCGCATTACATTTTTCCACGCCACCTTCATGAACATGGTCTCTAGAATAGTTAGATCATACTCCTGCTCCTTATTGATGGCCTGGATAACCTGACAAATCAGATGCCACTGGCGGAGTTTCCAGGTTCTAGTTACCCAACTAATCCGTTAACTGGAACTTGGTCATGGCGTTGAGCGTTACGACACGGTGTGAACCCTCTTAATTTAAACCTGACACACAGAGAAGCTCACCTCATGCTGCAATCTGTTAAAATTTGAGAGGCAAAGAACTATCTCAGGTCACTATTTAAAGTAAAAATTAGCGATTTTATTCCTTAAATTCAAGAGAGAACATTGAAACAACAGTTATATACAACTCCTTTCTCACAAACCGATCTTTTACCTGCCATTCTACAATACTGGTCCAATAAATTCCCTCTTAAATTTACAACAAAATCAATTTCAAACCTAGGTATGGTCTTTGGATGTCGAATTTTCTCTCTAGATTCCTCTACGTCGACTGTGATGTTCTGCTGCACAAATTTCTTATAGACAGATACCTTTCAGAGAGTGACTCTGCTAGCTGTCTGTTTGTTGGCGCTCAGTGCTGCTCTCCCAACTGTTCAAAATGTCCGGTTTTACACCCCAAAACATTACATCATTTCATTGGTTTGATGTCATCTCCAACAGTAAAACTCAAATTCGATTGGATTTTGGTATCTGGGGCATAATTTAAACTGATCAGCTGAATTTGAATTTGTTTTTGTTTCATGGCAACACAGCACCAGCTATTTGTATCAACTAAATGTTACATTTTTAAATCTTTCAGTACACTGTGCTTCTCCAAGTCCTTGACAGCTTCCTCTCTCTCTCAAAAGGTACAGTACACACCTACACCTTCATAACAAGAGGCAAGGTCACCTTGACATTTAAGGCTAGTAATGACAGGGTCCACGGGGCTGCAGTCTGTAACGATGATAATCTTCCTTCTCTTCTGTCCATACATTTTGTCCACTTTCCTGATTCGTGCCTTAAAAGCATGGAGGATATCTATGCAATTTCATTAACCACAAATTACAGGAGTATTGTCTTGACATTCACAAAGCAATGTGTGTTCTCAGACCTTCCTGTAATAAGTAGCAGCAGTATTGTCATGCCATCATTATAGTAGTGACACGTTCCTTGCTCTGCTCTCCAATATTTCACATTTAAACATAAAACAGCATTCTGGTAAAAGACAGCAAAATAGCAGGACATAAGAAAGGCTACTATACAGTACTGCTGTAAACGCAGTACTCTCAATGCTTACCATTCGGAAGACAATGTCGAGCCTTATCTTGAATGTGGTCAGTTATCCATCAGCGGCTGAACATGTGACCCAGGTCCTTCCCCAGAGATGGGAATGTTAGCAGTGCTTCTTCAGCATCAGAAAAGGCAGCCAATCTTTTCAACAATGATTCCCTTGCTGAAAAGGATGCCTGCTTCTGGAACCGTTCCAAGATGTTTGACATAAGCTTCAAAATGGATGCAGGTTGACCAACTCAACGGTGGAATTTCCTACTCCTTAGTGATGTCCACTTTTCAATTCGTACCAATTAGTTTCCCAAGTGCTCGATCACCATCAGATTTACATCACCCTGGGGCTTACCGCTGACCAGCATGAGCCATATATACTGTGGCTACAAGAGCAGGTCAGAGGCTGGGAATCCTGCAGTGAATAACTCACCTCCTGATTCCCCAATGCCTGTCTACAATCTACAAGAGAGAAGTCAGACGTGTGATGGTACACTGTCCCCTTGCCTGGATGCGTGCAGCTCCCAACAGCACTCAATAACTATGACACTATCCAGCCCACTTGATTGGTACCACATCCACAGTCACTTCCTTCACCAAAGCACAGCAGCAAGTACCATCTAGAAGATGCAGCGCAGAAACTGCCAATTTTGCTGAGTCAGCAGCTTCCAAACCCACCTCCATGAGAAAATTGGAGGTGTACTGGACAGTGAAGGAGGTTACCTCAGATTACAACAGGATCTTGACCAGATGGGCCAATAGGCTGAGAAGTGGCAGATGGAGTTTAATTCAGATAAATGCAAGGTGTGGCATTTTGGGAAAGCAAATCTTAGCAGGACTTATACACTTAATGGTAAGGTTCTGGGGAGTGTTGCTGAACAAAGAGACCTTGGAGTGCAGGTTCATAGTTCCTTGAAAGTGGAGTCACAGGAAGATATGGTAGTGAAGGCAGTGTTTGGTATGCTTTCCTTTATTGGTCAGAGTATTGAGTACAGGAGTTAGGAGGTCATGTTGCGACTGTACGGGACTTTGGTTAGATCACCGTTGGAATATTGCGTGCAATTCTGTTTTCCTTCCTGTCGGAAAGATGTTGTGAAACTTGAAAGGGTTCAGAAAAAATTTACAAGGATGTTGCCACGGTTGGAAGATCTGAGCTATAGGGAGAGGCTGAACAGGCTGGGGCTGTTTTCCCAGGAGCGTCGGAGGCTGAGGGGTGACATTATAGAGACTTACAAAATCATGGGGGGTATGGATAGGATAAATAGACAAAAAGTCTTTCCCCTGGGGGAGTCCAGAACTTGAGGACATAGGTTTAGGGAGAGAGGGGAAAGATATAAAAGAGACCTAAGGGGCAACGTTTTCACTCAGAGGGTGATGATTGTATGGAATGAGCTGCCAGAGGAAGTGATGGAGGCTAGTACAATTGCAATATTTAAAAGGCATTTGGATGGTTATATGAATGGGAAGGGTTTAGAGGGATATGGGCCAGGTGATGGCAGGTGGAACTAGATTGGGTTGAGATATCTGGTCGACATGGATGGGTTGGACCGAAGGGTCTGTTTCTGTGCTGTACATCTTTATGACCCTATAAGTAGGAAGAGCAGATACATAGAATGAGGATCACCATAACTTGCATGTTCATTTCCAAGTCACTCAATAGCCTGACTTGGAAATATACTGCTGTCTCTTTAGTATTGTTGGGTCTCCGTTAACACATTGTTGGTGTACAGACACCATACTGGCCCAGCTAAAGCTCACATCTCAAGAATGGATACAAAAACTTTTCAATTTTCTTTCAGGTTTAGCTGTAATTGCATCATGTGACCAGCCTTTCACAGAGATCCTGATGTTAAATAATGACTTGCCCAGAACTCTATTTGGCTCTAGTATGGCTCACTTCTGAGTGGTTTTTCGAGCGATATGAAAGCAATTCTGCTAATTAGGACTCACCAGTCCAGAGCTTCCACTCATCGTGGATATCATTCTATTTGATTCAACGTTCTACCAGTGAGAACTACTGACAACTTTGCTGATCAGAATTTCTGGGCATCCAAGTTTGAAACACCGCAATCTCATGATGGCTGAATGGCCTAATTCTACGCCAATATCTTATGGCTAGAGTGGATAGAAAGGAGCTATTTCCCTTAGTTGAGGGTCAAAAACAAAGCAAAATGCAGAAGGTTGAGACAAGATGTGAGGAAAACTTTAACCCCGAGGGTGGCAGGGGTCTGGAAGCCACTGATCGAGCTTGTAGTTCAGGCAGGAAACCCCAACATTTAAAATGTATTTGGATCACCTCTTGAAATGGCCCATAGCCTTGAGTGTTATGACAAGTGCTGGAAAGTGGGATGAGTGTAGGTGGTAGTATATTTTTGGCAGTACAAATTTGTTGGGCTAAAAGGGCTTCTTTTGTGTTGTCTGATTCAGAGATAAGGGATTTGTCTTCTGAAGAAAGATTGGACAGTTTGGGCCTATACTCTCTAGAGTTCTAAGAAAATGAGAGGAGATTTAATTGAGGAACATAAAATGCTAAAAGGTGATCGACAAAGTAGATATATCCTCTCGTGGGACAATCTAGAATAAGAGGTCATTGTTGTAGGATAAATAGCAGATTTAAAACAGAGATAAGGTGAAATTATTTCTCAAAAAATTTTGAATCTGTTGAATTCACTATCCCAGATTTCAGTGGATGCTCACACACTGAATAAATTTGATGAGGTGTTAGATTTTTAATTAGCAATGCATTGAAGGGTTTATAGAGAGTAGGTAGGAAAGTGGAGTTGAGGCTGAGATGATATCAGCCATGATCATATTGAATGGTGAAGCAGGCTCAAAGGGTTGAATTGTCTACTTCTGCTCCTACGTCTTATTCAAAGTACAATTTTAATTGTTGAAACATGGCAAATTTTATATCTGCACAGCTTTTAGAAATATGCATAGATTGTTAGCAAAAAGATATTCTGCAATGGAATTGTCATGCTCATCACATTTACAGTGATTTTCTTTGATCTTTTAAGGGTACAAATGGGCAAGGAAACCATTGGTAATGGCATCCCCATCAATGAAGCAGCATTTCACAAATAAAATCTTAGTGGAGATGACAAAACACGGACTTGCCATCAGAATCAAAATTTGCATAATGTTTCTTATGTGATAAGCATACAAACTTAATAACTGACCAAGATATTCAATGTACAGTAAAACCTCTTACTAAAAGCGAAGAACATTATCAAGCGTGCCAAAGTAATGCTTGTTTTACGTTTAATTTTGAGCCCTGGTAAACTGCTACTTGTGCCACCACTTCCAGTCTTTTTGTTGAACCATACGACAAAATATATCTGCACACTTTCGATTGCTGATTATTGTCCCTTGAGAATGTGGGGTGAGCTGCCTTGTTGAATTGCTGTAGTCCACTTGCTGTGGGTTGACCCACAATGCTGGTAGGGAGGGAATTCCAGGGTTCTGACCCAGTAACAGTGAAGGAATGGGATATATTTCCAAGTCAGGATGGTGAGGGGCTTGGAGGGGATTAGGGACATTTAAACGACTCTTGGATAGACACATGGATGATAGTATAATGCAGGGTATGGAGGCTAGTCTGATCTTAGAGTAGGATAAAAGGTTGGCACAACATCAAGGGCCGAAGGGCCTGTACTGTGTTGTACTGTTCTGTGTTCTGTTATTTGGTTAAAGGATCTGCAATACAAAGATTTTATAACCACTATCCTTTTATCACTGACTTTATTCAAGAAAATATATGGGCACTTCTACACCAAGAGGAATATTCACCAAAGTCAGTACAATTGATATGCTTCAATCACTGTCGCTGGGTCAAAATCCAGGCATTTCCTCCCTAACGGCTTTGTGGTTCAACCCACAGCAGGTGCACTACAGCAGTTCAAGAAAGCAGCTCACCACCACATTCTCAAGGGTACTTGAGATGAGCAATAAATGCTGGCCAGCCAGTGATGCCCACATCCCACAAGATGAGTATAAAAAAAAATGTGCAATGGGCCACGGCATAATGTTAACGCAGAGTAGTAATGCAAAGGCCCAGGTTAATGCTTTGGGGAGGCAGATTCAAATCCCATTATGGCAGATGATGGGATCAAAAATCACTAATAAATCCAAAATTAAAAGCTCATCTCAGGCAAGGTAGCCATGAAACCATCATCATCTTAAAAACCCATCAGATCCCTTTAAGGAAAGGAATTTGCCATCCTCACTTAGTCTGGCCTACATAATTCCAGATCCACAGAAATGTAGTTGACGCTTAACTAGCCTGGCAATCCACACAGTTTGTGGGCAACAAGTACAGGTCTTGCCAGAAACACCAATTATCCCCACAAAATATAAAAACTTCTCTTGTTCCTGTTGTCATTTGTTTACATCCTCGCTTTCTTTGGTTTAAACCATTCTTCAGATTAAGAACAAAAGTCTGTGAAACTTTTTCCACATCTGAAGAGTACTTTGTTGATATCCTAATGATGGTCATGAACCAGAACACAGTGTGCACTTTGACTTTTGGTTACAAGATCTTCTTTGTTTAACTTGGTAAGAAACCGGCAATGTGCATGTCACAGATGGCCAAAATAATTTTCAAGGTCACTTTTTAAAAAATGTTTATTAAGTTAGTCAAATTGTGTTTTTGCATTAGGATTTAAAGTTTTTTAACCAACGTTTGAAGATTAAATTCAGACATTGCATGCATTTTTGTTGAAAAGCAGAAGTCAATCTATGCAACATGTCTAGACAATGCAAGTATAAAGGGATGTAAAGTGAATTAAAATTAGGTTTCACTTTTGTTTCTCACTAATAATATTCAGATAACTGAGAGCGCACTGCACAGAGATTGTACTAGCCTGTGGACATAGTTATGAAAAGAAAAGATATACAAGGGTGTTGCTGGGACTCGAGGGTTAGAGTTATTGGGAGAGGCTGAATAGGCTGGGGCATTCTTTTCTCCTGGAACATCAGATGCTAAGGGTGACCTTATAGAGGTTTACAAAATCGAGAGAGACATGGATAAAGTGAAGATCCAAGGTCTTTTTCATAGGGTGGGGGAGCCCAAAACTAGACAGCATAGGTTTAAGGTGAGGGGGAAAGATTTAAAAAGGAACAGAGAGGTAACTTTTTTTACGCAGAGAAAGCTTGTATGGAACAAGCTGCCAGTGTGTGGGGTGGACGTGGATACAATTACAACATTTAAAAGGATTCTGGATGGGTATATGAATTGGAAGTGTTTAGAGGGATATAGGCCAAATGCTGGCAAATGGCACTAGGTCACATATGGCCGTCGCGGACGAAGGGAATGAAGGGTCTGTTTTGTGCTGTAGAACTCGACAGTACAGGAAGACTTTCTGCACTCGGGAATGGGTGGTGGTCAATCACATTACTCAGTGAACCAAAAACACAAATTATTGCCTTAAAATCTTTTTAAAAAGTCAGTCACATTTCAATATAGTGAGGTCGAGGACCAGCAGTCGAGGCTAAATTAATCTGTTTTTAAGGAATAAACATTAATACTTCGATATTTTGTTGACCAGACTCGCCTTTTCCATCAGAGCAATGTCTGGAACAGCACTGTTGGGCACAATGCCTACAACACAAAAGGAAAGTCAACCACACCAATGGCTATCCAGTGGACATGTTGGTATGCGTACGCACTTAATAGGATAAATTCAGCTATAATCTCCCTACCAACAACATGCACCTTCTGATACGCAATTTGGAAATTCAAGCAGAGCAGTTTTTAAACAAGGTTCCACAGCACAAGCATGGAACAGAGGGGTCACAGATTGAAAAGGAGTTGTGGTGAGAAGGAAATAGCAGTGGCACAGTCCTTCTGATTTTAAAAAGCACTCAGGAAAAATAACATCTGTCTTGACCAGTAATGACATTAAGTTCATCTCCATATGTAATGCTGACAATAACACACTTGGGACATTTGCCACTTTTGTTATCCTTTCAGCATATACACGTGGAGATATTTATCATCCTAGTTCCAGCCATGACAGATTTTCCAAGTACATAGTGATCTGCAATTACTACAAACTCCTTACATTTATGTTTAGAAATTTTACAATTTGCTCATGGGAACTATTTTACCCCAAAACAGCAGAAGTCTAAAATAATGCATGAAATCCATCCATGACATTAATAAGTCAACACAGCAATCATTACATTCTCCATCCCTGATAGACTGGCTAGACAAAAAGATCCTCAGGGAGGAAAGAAATGCATAATTCACTCTACTCCCTTATGGCACCTTAAGAGATAGCCATTAGCTATATCAAAAGAGCCACTGTTTCATACTTTAAAATGCCACCTGCATATTTGGTCTAGAGAAGACAAAACGTTGTGACAAAAGACAAGTTGTTTCAATTTTGCTTAGACAGGATTTCATTTCACAGCTTAACCAAATCAAAACTTTAGATTTACTTTGCAATATTTACCAGCTATCCAAACAGGATTATATATTCTAAACGTCAAGAATTAGAATGCACAAGTGACTTCAGTCTGCAAACCACACTCTATTGTGAAATTACCTCAAAAGTGACAGCCTTTGGTGTACCACTTCCTTTGTTAATATGGGTGGCCTCTGAATGTCATTGTACTTACTATTGTCTGTTGCTTTTAATGCATTCTTAATCCCATATTAAATGGAAGAAAGAAAGTGAGAGGGAGTGGAAAAGGTGAAGGAAGAAAAATTGAAGAGTAATGGCCCAGTATTGTTAGTAACAGCACCAGAATCAAACGGATCAGCATCAATAATAAAACTACTTTGACTTCATGAGGAGACACTAAATTGGAGATTCAAAAGAAGTACCATTGATTTGTAAATTTAAACTAATTCAGTTGGAAGAATAACGGTTAATCTGTTTTGTTAGTTTTGGGGTTGGGAGGAAAAGAAAAAACACTGAGGAAGGAGGAAAGGATTTGCTGCATTTATTCTACTGTTTCACACAACAAATACATTCTTCACGGTTACTGTACAATAGCAATTATGCACAACATAACTGTGGGAATGAAAAATGCTATTAATTTTGAAGGGCTTTTGCCCGAAACATCGATTTTTCTGCTCCTCAGATGCTGCCTGATCTGCTGTACTTTTCCAGCACCACTCTAATTTATATCCCTTTATTCACTGCCTGTTCATGTGTCTGCCTAAATACCTTAAACATTGCTCTATCTGTTTCTACCACCTTCTTGGCAGTCTAAATTTAGGCACCTACCACCCTCTGCATAAAAAAAACTTGCCTTGCAAATCTACTTTAAACTCACATTACCCCTCTCACTTTACTGCCTAGTATGTGGCATTTCCAACCTTGGAGAAAGACTCTGACTATCCATATTGTCTAAACCTCATGAATCAGGTCACCATGCAAACAATCCAAGTTTCTCCTGATAATTAATATGCTCCAATCCAGGCAGCATCCTGGTAAACCTCTTTTGCACCCTCTCCAAAGCCTCCACATCTTTCCTAGTCTGTCGTCCAGAACTGCACACCATTCTTGTGCAGCACATTAGAAAACTTGTTTTTAATATTTACTCCTGCCAAGTATTCTGAAGAACAACCATCCCACCTTGATTTTATTTCACCTAGCAAAGTCAACCTGGCCAGTTATCCAAGTAGTCACACCTTACATCTGCAGCCATCACGATAATATTTTAATACCAAATCCCATCTCCAGTCATAAGACCATAAGACATAGGAGCGGAAGTAAGGCCATTCGGCCCATCGAGTCCACTCCGCCTTTCAATCATGGCTGATGGGCATTTCAACTCCACTTACCCGCATTCTCCCCGTAGCCCTTAATTCCTTGTGACATCAAGAATTTATCAATTTCTGCCTTGAAGACATTTAGCGTCCCAGCCTCCACTGCACTCTGCGGCAATGAATTCCACAGGCCCACCACTCTCTGGCTGAAGAAATATCTCCGCATTTCTGTTCTGAATTTACCCACTCTAATTCTAAGGCTGTGTTCACGGGTCCTAGTCTCCTCGCCTAACGGAAACAATTTCCTAGCGTCCACCCTCTCCAAGCCATGTATTATCTTGTAAGTTTCTATTAGATCTCCCCTTAATCATTGATGTTGTTGTACAAATCAGGAAGGAACAAAAAAAAAATCAATTCTCCTGCACCTCAGATGCTGCCTGACCTTCTGTGCTTTTCCAGCAACACACTCTCGACTCTGATCTCCAGCATCTGCAGTTCTCACTTTCACCAAGCTTTAGCCATTAACTTCATGTGATAGCAAGGAACAACCAAGGGCAATGAATACTGCAAGATTAAGTGCCTTGACATCATTCCAGAAATAATACTCAAGACTGTACTCCAGATTTTGTTGTAATCCTAACATGCTATTCCTGTACAGATACAACAACTGGCATCTTTCCAAAAATGTGGAAAATGGCCTGGGAATATCCAGTACAAAATCCACAGGTAATTCAACCTAGCCAGTTACAGCCCCATAAGCCTACTCCCAATTATCAGGGGCCCAAATGCAACAAGACCTAGAAAATACCCAAATTTGTGCTGGCAAGTGGTAAATGACATTCGCACCAGACAAGTGATGGGCGATGACCATCTCCAATGAAACAACATAGCTGGCCATCCCCAACAAATGAGAATTAACCATTGCTCCTTAGACATTCACTGACATTATATCACAATCACTAATCCTGGGGATTACTATTGATGGAAAATTGAATTAAACTAGCAATATAAATATGGTAGCTAAAAGAACATATCTAAGGCTAAGAACCCAGAGCAGTTAACTCACCTCCTAAGCCTGTCCACCATCTCCAAAACGATCAGACATCTGACAATAAACTCCCCACTTGGCTGGACAAGTGCGACTCCAAAAATACTCAAAACATCGTGGAAGACAAAGTAGCCCGGTAGATTAGCACCCCATTCACAAATGGTGAAGAGGAGGTCCGTACGGTTTTTGTCAGTGGCCTTCCTATGGATATTAAACCACGTGAGCTTTACCTTCTCTTTCGATCATTTAAGGAATATGAAGGTTCACTGATCAAACTAACATCAAAACAGCCAGTTGGTTTTGTTACATTTGATAGCAGAAGCAAAAAAAGCCTTAAATGGCATTTGATTTGACTCCAAAAATCCTCAGAATCTCCGGTTGGAATTTGCTAAGTTGAACAGGAAGATGGCCAAAAGCAAACAGATGGCTACATCTAACCCTACATATGCACCTTGCCTTGTGAGCACACTTCATTGCATGGGACCCCTTCAAGCTTGCAAGAACAGCACTAATCTCTGCATCCCCAGAGGCCTGGGCTCCCTATCCACTGTACACAACAGAACTGACCCCTGCCAGACTAGATTTTGTTTTCAGCTTGGACTTTACGGAAAGAGATTTCGGATAACTTGCTCGATTCCACTCAACTTGGTGAGGTGGAAATGGAGTGGTCACTAAGGACTGAGGATTTAAGAACTTTACTGGTGAACACTTTTTCCACGTGGGAGGATTCTGGGGATTATATGTACTACATAGACTAGTAATTCTTGTTGTTATAACCATCGTATGTTGCGTGTCAATAACTTGCTTAAATACTGGCTGTCAGATTCTTGTGACTAAGCTGGTAACAACTTTGTCAACCCCATTTAGTTGATTATCATAGAATGATAAAAAGTGGGAATGAGACTTTAAAAGGTTAATTTGTTCTGCTGACATGTCTGGCGATTTTTGGGTTGGGGGGTATTTTTCAGTCTTGCAGGATGTGACAACCCAATCGCTCACTCTTTTCAGGAATAACCCACCGATGAGCCTGCTCAGTCTTTCTCTCTACCAATAACACATGCTTTGTCTGTGTCGGGGTTGGTTATCAGTAGATTAGAGTTTTAACCAGTAGAACTGTGTTCTGGATTAGTGGTGCTGGAAGAGCACAGCAGTTCAGGCAGCATCCAAGGAGCTTGGATGCTGCCTGAACTGCTGTGCTCTTCCAGCACCACTAATCCAGAATCTGGTTTCCAGCATCTGCAGTCATTGTTTTTACCCAGTAGAATTGTGTGTCAATTGTTCATAATTGTCTGTGAAATTTGAATCTATTTACTTGTTAGGAACAGAAACTCGGTCAGAATTATCAGTCTACCTGGGTTTAAATGGCAGGTAAATTGGGGAATTGTAACTTTGACTTTGAGAATAGTTGGACTTGATATCCAATGTGCTACGCCAGTGAGGCATTACACTACAACCTGCAAGCTCTCCTGAAACACATTCCTACCTGGGAAATACATTATTGTTCAAACAAGATTTGGAATTCCTCATCTAACAGTACTGTGGATACTGCTACACTGTATAGTCATCAGGACTTTGACTTGGCAGTCAAGTACCTCGATCTTTAAGACCAGTAACAAATGCAAGGTTTCTCCACCTACCACCAAGAATAGAAAAAGTCCTGAAAGCTATTGGGTGAATTTGAGCCCAAAACCCTTATCAAAAAGGCAGCATTTCATTTTCCCATGTTGCTCCGAATTTAGTTTGAAGTGGACAATGGGCCATCACTGGTTAGGCAGCATTTATTGCCTATTCCCGATTGCCCAGAGGGTAGTTGAAAGTCAGCCACTTTGTTGTAGGTCTGGAGTCACATGTAGATCAGGTAAGAACAGCAGACACCTTTCCCTAAAAGACATTAGTGAACCAGATGGGTGTTTTCTGACAACTGGCAATGGATATTTGTTGTCATTAGATTCTTAATTCCAGATATTTATTGAATTCAAATTCCACCATCTGCCATAGCAGGATTTGAACCAAGGCCCCCAGAACATGACCTGGGTCTCTGGATTAACAGTCCAGTGATAATACCACTAGGCCATCGTCTCCCCAATTGTCGATAAGTAAATGGTCAGGTCATGCTTAGACATGAAGCTATGCTTATATTGCAGGTCACTTGTCAAACTTTCTAATAATCATCACCATGGGATGATAAGGTCAAACCATATAACTAATTAGATTACTGAACAATTATGTTTCTGTCCAGCACAACTGGGCCCAATTAACACTGACATTAGTGTTGGATCTTTGTTATTTTCTTTTCTGCCATCTTTGGGCCTTACATCATTGAATTAGGATCACCTAGATGACTAGAAAGCAGAAACTCAAGAGTATTGTTTTCAATCAACCACTTGTTGCACAGACACACACAAAACAGCACCTCTCTGGAGGCGCCACGCAGCAATGGGTTCATTTGTTTGACAGGTAGTCAATGAATACTACTTCAGTTGCCATTTCAAGTTTAAAGATACTTTGAGGTGCACTTTCGACTCAGTGGATGAGGAATGATTAACCAAACACTATGTTTCTCCTTTAATTCATCCCAACTCCTGTATTTATTAAGCATGAAGGAGTTTATGAAAGCTATTCTCTAACAACACAATTTCAGAGCCTTGAACTCAAACTATTTTTGGCCTTCGATCTGGAGTCAGCAATTTACAAACCGTAGTGAGAAAAAAAAAAATGGGTTTCTCGCCGAGAATGGAATTTTAAATATGGATTGTATGTCGCTCTCCCTTGATAGTTTCCATTTCGACTTCCTTTGGATCAGAACTTCTTTAGACAGAAAATATACTGCCAGTACTTTGCAACTAAAGAATTATTTTGAAGACAAGTCACTTACTTTACACAGAAATCAGATCATTCCCTTTTCTCCGGTTATACAAATTGTTGAGCCGGTTTTAAATTTGATATTCCTGAATGCATGAATAACACGGAATGGAACCTGTAACTTGAAGGATAAGACATTTAGGAATGAAAGGAAACCAAAAAAGGAGAGGTTGTTAGTTAATGATTAGCCCAATAGAGAGGGACGACCTAAGTTCAGGAAACCAAGATGTGAAAACTGTTTGGGTAAAAATGATAAATAATAAAGGCAAAAATTCATTTCTTTGGAATCACACAGCAAGGAGAGGCATAAAGGAAGAAATACTGAGACTTTGTCAGAAAGGCATGGCAATAATCTTGGGAGATTTTAATCCACAATTCATTGGTAAAGTTCAGACGGACAAAGAGAGCCGAGATGAAGAGTTGGTAGAATGCTTTCAGGGCAATTTTCTAGAACAGCACATTCTGCAGTAAACCAGCGAGCAGACTTAAAATCATTCTCCTATATCACAAAGTTGGTCCCTTTTCTCTAAAAGCTTTTCCTTTTCTCAAGAATACTGTGCCTTTGGTTTCTTTCAGAGGGTCATAAACAGCTCCCACTTCCGATCAGACTGGTTTGGTACAAAGAAACAAAAAGGCCTCTCGATACCCTTTAATATGAAAACAGATGAGACTTCAGAGTTGACAGTGTGTTGCTGGAAAAGCACAGAGGTCAGGCAGCATGAGGATCACAAGAATCAACGTTTCAGGCATAAGCCCAAGCAACACACTCCCGACTCTTTCAGGCCAAAGTGGTCATGTTTTAGAAGTGACATATATAATGAAAGGGGTGTGGTCAACTCTCTTGCTGAGCAGTTCAGTCCAGAACAAATTAGGAGTTCAGCTTTGTGGAAACAGGCTCTCTCTCCCTTTCTGCCCTTCTAACTTCAACCAGTAAGCATCTGTTCCATTTTTACTGTTAAGGAGGTTTGCTTATTTGGACTGGTATATATTTGGAACAGCATAATTAAGTCTAGTTTGGATAGACTGAGTTCTGTAGATGTTCATTATTCTGTTCTGTGTTTCATTATGTAATTTTGTGAATAAATTTTTCTGTTTTAAAACCTAGTAGTCAACCTCACTAACTTACTCTAGGTAATTTTCACTGTACACTTACCAAAGTAAATTGCAAAGTTATGGTCCTGGCTGCCTGCTTAAGAATGTTTTGCATAAGCTGGTCTAGTCCATAACACCTATTACACCATAGTTGCATTCCAGAGAAAAATCGCTTAACATAAATAATGGGGCCGATAGGAAAAGTTGAATTGGGGCAGACCAGCAGGAAATATCACTCATGATCACCCAAAGGTCTAACACAAAGTATAGCATTGTCTAGATGAAGGTATAAATCATACTTACCAAAGAAACAAAAGTAAATTTAACATTGTACATTTAAAAAATATTGTTAATGCAGAGGCAGAGGGTCATTCTTGTGCATATGGTATACTTCCTTATTCCTATTAAGCAAGCTATATCACATTCTCTCCTTATGCTCAAAATGCTTCATATTATCTAGTTTCTTTGTATTATAGCCTTTTGTGCTCACCGACTACAATTTCATCAATACACTTCTTGCTAACATTTTTGTCACTATGCTCCCTCATTTTTTCAAAGAAAGAGATATTCTAGGAGTCGTGTACCTTTCACAAGAAGCTGCTCATTGGATCTCTCTGAAACCTGCTGTGTACGGTACCTCTCACAGAAAACTGCTCTGTTGGCAGTTGACATCCGCGCATGTGTAGATGACACGAAGACTTGCACTGACACCGGCGCATGCGTAGAATGCTGCTGATATCGGCTCATGCGCAGGACGAAACGTGCAAAACGATCACCGCTGAAATTGGGCTACTGTGAACAGAGGTAAGCATTCTCTAAACTCCCATTCCTTAACTCCTTAGTGATATTATAAGCAAATCACGCTGCCTGAACTCGCATTATTCAAGAACTACCTGTATACTAGACCTAGTATTGTGAAATGACATACAATTATTTCATGGTCTCATATTAAAGCAGCATCCACAACACCCAATTGAAATAGGAAGAGAGGAATGAGTCAGATAAGTTTTTATAAGGGCAATTATGAGGGCATGAATGCAAAGCTGGCTAAAATGAACTGGAAAATTAGGTTAAACGTTTGGCAAATAGAGATGCAATGAAACGTAAGGTTATATTTCAGAATAGACAGGTTATATTTCAGAATAAATACATTCCAACAAGAAAGAAAATTTCATCTGTGGTTAACAAGAAATTGCAATTAGAAGAATAATTGCGCAAGGTTAAAAGGTTGGACAAAATTTGAAAAAACAGCAAAAAAAATGAACAAAACAATTAATAAAAAGAAAAAAGTAAGAGTTTGAGAGAAAGCTACTTAGAAATATAAAAACAGATACAAAAAGCTAACAAAGAAAGCTTTGTTCTGATAATAAGTGACACTGCAGAATTAATCATGAAAAATAAGGAAATGGCTAATGAATTCACTTTCAAAGGTACCAGTAACATCCCAAAAGCAGCAATAAATCAAGAAATCAGATCACCAGAGAAGTAAATTGTTGGAGCTGTGGGCTGACAAGTAAATGACAGACTTCATCTTAAAAGAAATGGCCAGTCAGATAGGTGACATACTGGTTTTAGCTCAGCAAACCTTCATTGATTTGGTAACAGTTTGAAATGGAAGGTAGTGACGCAACTCTTTTATTCAAGAAGGGAGGGACACAAAGCAGGAAACATGAGGCCAGTCAGCTTAACATCTGTCAATGGGAAAATGTTAGAGGCTACTATTAAAGAGGTTATAGCAAGGAAATTGGATAAGGTAAAGATAATAAACAAAGTCAACATGGTATTGTGAAAGGGAAATCATGTTTGACTAATGAGTTCTTTGAGAAGGAAACACAAACAGCGGAAGAAGGGGATATTGGTAGATGCATTGCACTTAGATTTTCAGGAGCATTTGATAACGTATCGCAATAAATGTTATTGTGGAAAACAAAAGCTTATGGTTTGAAGTGGATTTAAGATAAATAGGTATTTTCAGGTTGAGAGTATACAACAAGTGATATGTCACAGGAAACATGGTCTACAATTTATATTAATGACTTAGATGAAGGGATAGAAGGTATGGTTGCCAAAGTTACTCGCTTACCAACCTTTGCCTCATCAGTAAGTTGTGAAGAGGACACAAGGGAGTTCCAAATGATATCGTGAGGTGAGGTGAGTGGTCAAAGATATGGCACATAAAGTACAATGTGTGAAAATGTCTAATTTGGCATGAAGAATAAAAAGCCTCATCTGAATGATGACAGATTGCAAAGTTGAGCTGCAAAGATCTGGGTGACCTCAGGCATAAACTGCAGAAGGTTATACACCGGTTATACACAGGTATAGAAAATAATTAGGAAAGAGAGTAGAATAGCTCATTTCTCGCAAGGGAAATGGAATACATAAATTGAAAGGTTATGCTTCAGTTATACAGGGAACTAGTGAGACTGCAGAGAGTATGTGGGTGGCACAGTGGTTAGCACTGCTGCCTCACAGCACCAGAGACCCGGGTTCAATTCCTGCCTCGGGCAACTGTCTGTGTGGAGTTTGCACATTCTCTCCGTGTCTACATGGGTTTCCTCCGGGTGCTCCGGTTTCCTCCCACAGTCCAAAGATGTGCAGGTTAGGTGAATTGGCCATGATAAATTGCCCGTAATGTTAGGTGAAGGGGTAAATGTAGGGGAACGAGTCTGGGTGGGTGGCTCTTTGGAGGGTCCATGTGGACTTGTTGGGCCGAAGGGCCTGTTTCCACACTGTAGGGAATCTAATCTAATCTAATATCTTCATTGAGCCTCTGGACGAAGCACTGTTGTTTCCTGCTTTCTACTTACATGTTTGGGTTTCTTTGGGATGGTGATGTCATTTCCTGCTTCCTATTTATTTTAAATCCACTTGAATACGCTATCCCCTTAGATCATAAGCTTTTGTTTTCCATAACAACATTTAATATGACACCTTTGGGTGGGGACGAGTCAGGCAAGTATGCGAATCACCCACACCCCAATTAGACAGTCATTTACTTCTATTCCCTCTTGCTATTGTCAAGCAAAACTACTGTTCAATCTCATCCATTCAGAAATGCTTTCTGGTCAGAAATATGTCACACCTGCATTGTCTTGGGGAATTTGTCAGGAAATCATCTGCATAACTATTCCCCAGGATTAGGGCATTTGCACTGAGGATGATCTCATCCTGTCATTGTACCTGGGGTAACATGTGACTTAGTGTAACGGGGGTCGGGGGGGGAATCTTGAGTTGCATGTGACTGAGGGCGTGGCCAGAGTATCTGTCAGCACGGCCAACTGACCTGTATGAAGGGGATGTATTTTCTTTGTTCAGTGCCTCGCTTTGACTTAACCTGACACGGTTGCAAGAGAGGTCAAATGGGGTCACCTAGCTTGTATAAGCTTTAATAAACTTCAACTGTTTGCAAAAGTTGGTATGTGTGAATTGCATCTCTCGTGTAAAACCTCAGGAAAAGAACCTAACAACAGGATGTTTTCTCTTGCAGGAGAATCTCGGACTATGTGTCCTGTTTAATAAATCAGGGGTCATTCATTTAGAACAGATGAGGTGGAACTTTTTATTTCCCCCTCTCAGAAGTTTGAAAATTCAGAACTGTCTTCCTGAAAAGGTGGTGGAAGCACAGTCCTTGAATATTTTTTCAGGCAAAAAGATATATTCTGCTCAAGCAAGAGATTAAACGGTTAGAGGTCAGCAGGAATCTGGATTTGAGGTTATAAATCAAAGCTCACAAACTCTTCCTACTTGTTCTTGGAAATGAGTGAAATTTATCTTAAGAACCAGCATCAGAGCTCACTAAAATTACAAGTTTGAATTTGGGAATTAAAGGTATACATCCAAGAATTTTATTATTGTTTCTTCAAACATTCTTGCCCTTTGCAGATTATTTTTGATTGAATAGAAAATTCTAATTAGATCATAGAAAAGTTCAATTAAGCAATGTGGGAGATTAGTAAACACGAAATGTGACTCAACATTAATGACTGCGTTGAAGAATAGAATTTTCTGCACTCAAATTGAAAAAAAATGTTCCCTTGTCCTCTTTTAAACTGAAAGTAGATCTCTCTCTATGCTTTTATATCTTTCACAGCCCTGGTCCACAAGCATTCTTTGACTGGATACCATACAACAAACACAAACCGAAACTTAGCAATACCTGATACCTATCCACTTTTTCTAAGACCTGTGGACTTTATTGTCTAGTGATGTTAAACTCCATATCATGAACAACAAACTGGTGGCCCAATGTTATTCTTGTAAATGACTAATTAGAAAATAAGGTAAAAACAAGGACTGCAGTTGCAGGAAACCAGATTCTAGATTACAGTGGTGCTGGAAAAGCACAGCGGTTCAGGCAGCATCCAAGCAGCAGATAAATCGATGTTTCGGGCAAAAGCCCTTCATCAGGAGGCCCTGAAGGGCTTTTGCCCGAAACGTCGATTTTCCTGCTCCTCAGATGCTGCCTCGAATTAGGAAATAAACAAAACAAAACTCATTATTAAAGTATCAAAGATGGCTTAACAAAAAATGGGCAATAAATGCTAGCCTAGATATAACAGAAATATCAAATGAATGAATTTTTAGAGTGATAAAATATGCTCCATGCTAGAAAATCCTGCCCTTGTTGCTGTGTTCCATATTGGTCCACTGCCATTAGTGCTATTGATTAAATATTTATTACTCACTCCTTTTGCTCAAAATTTGTGGGGGTGGGTGGGGACTGTGTAGAGCTTCTGTTTTCTTTACCTTTAAGAAATTTTGGATGGCCAATTATAGAGATATGAAGCAAGAGTTGTCTGAAGCAGTCTGGGAGAATTGTGCAAGGTTAAACTCTATCAACATTAATTTTGTAGCTCTGTCCACAAATGTTGCCAGAGCTCGATGATCGGTGCAACATCGAGGGCCAAAGGGCCTGTACTGCGCTGTATCTTTCTGTTCTAGCTGAGTTTTGAGTATTCTTCAATGGGATCTTGATGAGATGGACAAATGGATTGAGAAGTGGCAGATGGAGTTCAATTCAGATAAATGCGAGGTGCTGCATTTTGACAAAGCAAATCTTAACAGGACTTATACGCTTAATGGTAAGGTCCTAGGGAGCATTGCTGAACAAAGAGACCTTGGAGTGCAGTTCATAACTCCTTGAAAGTGGAGTCGCAGGCAGATAGGGTAGTGAAGGACGCATTTGGTATGCTTTCTTTTATTGGTCAGAGTATTGAGTACAGGAGTTGGGAGGTTGTGTTGTGGCTGTACAGGACATTGATTAGGCCACTGTTGGAATATTGCGTGCAATTCTGGTCTCCTTCCTATCGGAAAGATGTTGTGAAACTTGAAAGGGTTCAGAAAAGATTTACAAAGATGTTGCCAGGGTTGGGGAATTGAGCCATAGGGAGAGGCTGAACAGGCTGGAGTTTTCCCTGGAGTGGAGGTTATGGGATGACTTTATAGAGGTTTATAAAATCATGAGGGGCATGGATAGGATATATAGACCAAGTCTTTTCCCTGGGGTCGGGGAGTCCAGAACTAGAGGGCATAGGTTTAGGATGAGAGGTGAAAGATACAAGAGAAACCTAAGGCGCAACTTTAACACGCAAAAGGTGGTACGTGTATGGATTATGTCTAGGTCTTGCTTAATACAGCATGGACTACTTCAGTATCTAAGGAGTCATGAAAATGGCAAAATCAGTGACTATCCTCACTGACCTTTTTGATGGAAGGAAGATCATTTATGAAGCAACTAAAGACAGTACTGAGGAAATCCTGCAGTGATATCGTGGAACGGTTAAACTGATTTCATCACTTTATTTTCCTTTATGCTAGGTATGATGCCAACCACCAGAGATTTTTGCCTAATTCCAGTTGACTCCAGTTTTGCTCGAGCTCCTTTCAGTTGAATAACACCTTGATATTAAGGCCAGTCACTCTCATCCCACCAGGCGTCCAAGCAGAACTCAAACTGACTGTCAATGAGGTTATTCTTTTGTAAGTGTCTTTTAATGGTCCTATCAAAAACTTTTTCAAATCATTTTGTTGATAACCAAGAGTTGATTGCTTAGACAATAGAAAGTGAAGATTGCAGATGCTGGAGATCAGAGTCAAGAGTGGGATACTGGAAAAGCACAGCAGGTTAGGCAGCATCTGAGGAGCAGGAGAGTCCACGTTTTGAGCAAGAGCCCTAATGACGCTGCTTAGATAATAATTGGCCAAGTTGGATTTGTCCAGGACACAATTATATAATTTTCCACATTGTTGGCTAAATGTCAATGTCATAACTGTACTGGTACAACCTGGGTAGGACACAGATAGCTCTAGAGCACAAATCTTCATTACTATTACCAGAATGTTGTCAGGGTCCATAGCCTTTGCTGTATCCAATGCCTTTGAATGTTATTTGATATCACAAAGCGAAGACCTTTCTTTAGGACTATGGACTAAAAGCAAATAGGAAAATATGCTGCTTTAAACCAAGGAAAATGTGGACTAGGATGTGGCAATTTTAAAAATGAGTTACTGGAACTTGAGTGTTGTGAGCATTGGTGATTATCTTCCAAAATTCCAGAGATTCGGGAATTATTTTGCAGATCGGAATGAGGCATATGTCATTCCATTAGTTAAGAAAGGAGCGAGAGAGAAACAGCAAACTGCAGACTTCAGTCTCTTATAAAAGGATGTAAAGATAATCACTTTGTTGATAATAGAGTTTAAATCTGATCAGCTGGCGTGGGATCACTGTTGCATACTGCTTCTACTATTTCCCATTCAAAAACAGTATGTTGTACTGTCAGTAGGTTGACACCCCACTTTTAGGTATGCCTAGCATAAGACTGCTTCATTACAAAGCATGGCAGGGACAGGAAGATACTGGATAACTATGAAATGACAATTTAAAATATCCTTTGGATTACTGCAAACTTTCTGGTTCTCAAATCTGCTTTCACTACTGCTCTCTGTTCTACAGGCATTTCAAACAGTCAGAGTTATACAGCACAGAAACAGGCACTTCAGGCAAACTCATCCACATCAACCAAATATCTTAAACTCATATCGTCCCATTTGACAGCATTTGGCCCAGATCCCTCTAAATCTTTCCTATTCATGTGCCCATCAAGATGTATTTTAAAATGTCTCCACCACCTCCTCATACACACACCACCCTCTGTGTGAAAAAGTTGCCCTTTAAATCTATGCACTCTAATTTTGGACTTCCCTACCCTGGGAGAAAGACATATCCATTCATAGTTTTTATGAAGCCTCTACAAGGTCACCCCTCAGCCTTCCACACTCCAGGGAAAACCACCCAGCATATTTAGCCTCTCCCCATAACCCAAACCCTTCAATCGCAGCAACATCTTTGAAAAATTTTTTCTGTATTCTTTCAAGCTTAACAACATTTAGCAGGGAGACCAGAACTGAATGCAGTATTCTGAAGCAACATCACCGATGTCCTGTACAGCCGCAACACTGAATCCCAACTCCTATACTCAATATACTGACCAGTGAAGACAAGCATGTCAAATATCTTCTTCACCACCCTGTCTATTTGCAACTCCATTTACAAGGAACTAGGCACCTGCACCTCTAGATCTTTTTGTTCAGCACCACTCAGTTACTGAACTCCAAAACTGTACGTTTAGGCAAATTAAGTGACACGTGGGTAGGCACCACATTCCATGACCTCAGAGTTGAGTGTATATCTCACTAATGCACTCAAGTGGCTGTTAAATCACAGTTTTTAACTACAGTATTGTAAGAAACCCAAAATGTGATCCTGATTAACATTAGAACTAGTTGTCTTACTCATTTGCACAAGGTATAGAGAACGGCTATTGTAGAAATTTATGAGCATTTAAAGCACTTATTTGATACATGCTAGAGGTATGGAAAAATTGATCGTGCAGCAAAACATCAACACCTTGTCATGCATTCGTTTTAATGAGCAAATGCATTTTAATATAAACTAGATTTCATTAAGTGTTTCTAAAGGTCTTATCTGCACACCAGCAAACATAACACTGCTCTCAGAGATGGATTCTGACTAGTGGTTGACCTGAAGAGCATGAAAAACAAATTTACAAAAAAAACAGACATCTCATCTGTCCCACACAATTACAGCCAACTTACAAACAACAAACTTTGCTCTGGAAATCACAGGAGTGGTTTGGCACACAAGAATGCAATGCAGCCCAGTGTGACTCTGCTGACTCTTCAAATGAAGACCAGTACTGACTTAATTTCCTGCCTTTTCCCCATACCCTTGTACATTAGAGTCATAGAGATGTACAGCATGGAAACAGACCCTTTGGTCCAACCCGTCCATGCCAACCAGATATCCTAAACCAATCTCGTCCCACCTGCCAGCACATTGAGATAAATCATCTAACACCTTCTTGAATGCCTCAATTGATCCTGGCCCCACAACACTTGCAGACAATGCATTTTATTCCCTATTTAACAGGTGAAAAAGTTATTTCCCTACCTCACAGTTGTTTCTTTTGGCAATCACTCTGGGAGATTCTTTTACAAGTAAAAACAATTTCTTCCTATCCACACCACCTTATTATTTTGAAACAGACCTCCCCCTTAGTCTTTTCCTCTCCAAGCAGACCAGTCTCAACTTCTTCAACCTATCCTCATAAACTTCTCCTCCATAGGCCCATTCTTATAAATTGGTTCTGCACTCTCTCCAATGCCTTTACATCCTTTCTATTGTGTAGCACCCAGAACTGTACAAAATACTTCAGCTGAGATCTAACCAATGTCTTAAACAAGTTAATCAGAAGATTTCCAAATGTTGCCCCTTTGTCAGGCGACGTCATTCAAATCTCCCTAAATTTAAACAATCCTCAATTCTTCCTGCTAGAGTGTATAGATTCACCTTTCCCACATTATATTCCACCTGCCAAGTGTTTTGCCCACTTGCTTAACCTGTCTCTATTTCTTTGCAAACTGTCAGACTTACCACTTGCCTTCCCATCTATTCTTGTGTCATCTGTAAACTTGGCTCTAGTACATTGATGTGTCTCCAAGTTAATGTGTTGTAAAGTTGTAAATAAACCAATATCTAGTAAGGAGCTTTTTTTCTCCCCTCCAGCTTTTTCAATCTGCTAAGTACCGTATATGTTAATCATTCATACTGATCCTATCATATGGACCAACTATAATGGCTTAGTCCCACTACTAATTCACCATGCAATGATGGGAGCTTTCCTTCCTTAAAGGACAATAATGAATCAAAGGAGGTTTTTCTTCAAGCAGATAGTTCTGATGGTCACAATTGGTTTTCAATTCCAATTTCTATTGATTGAATTGGTGGCCTTACTTCTGGTCCCAGGGTAAGAGGAAATCCCACCTCTGCACCATCCCATCCATCAGGACCTTTGGGTCTCTGCCTGCACAACAGGTACCAATTTCCCCTTATTGAAAATGTGTATAGAGTATAAGCAGGCAGGAAAAGAGCTAAATTCTGAGTTTTGTAAAATAAGAGTATCAGCTGAGCATGACTCAGATCAGATAAGAACTTACAGTTAACAATGGGGTACTGGAGGCAAGGGTAATGGGTTAACAAGGCGGAAAAGCAGTCGTTATGTCAAGACATCTAACAAGATAAGGTAGCATTCAGTATGCAAGGTCAGTTAGCAACGTAAAAAGTATTTGTTATGTGAAGCCAATTATTCATTGTGTAATAGCAGATGGCTTAATCTTTACTATTGATACTCATTGATTGTAACGGTCACCCAATCAATATTGTTGCCTTATCTGGATGCTCGTCTCTGTTACATGACTATGATGTTCCAGAGAAGACCTCATGGTCCTATGCACATGGGCGATCGTTTGCTCTCCCTCCAGGGCCCGGAATAAAGACAAAGGAGGTAAAACTATACTGTGTCTGAGCATTTTGCTTCAACAGAGGTGGGGGAAACAGGACAACATTGTTTGCCCTGTCCAAGAATGTCAGGAACCATGCAATGATTATTCTCAGCGAATTGCCCCGCCTTTAGAACAACATCGACCACATACAACCCTGTCATCTCAACCACTGCAAGATGTGTCAGAGTGTCAACATGGATAACACCATTACACGTGGGGACACCACCAACCGTGTACGCAGAGCAGGTGCTCACGTGACTTGGCCAACATTGTCTGTCTCATACGCTGCAGGCAAGGATGGCCTGAGGCATGGTACATTGGCAAGACCAAGCAGACGCTACAACAACAGATGAACGGACACCACAAAAACAACAGACAGTGACGTTCCCACCCAGTCAGGGAGCACTTCAGCGATCTGGGACATTTGGCCTTGGATCTTCAGGTGACTGTCCTCCAAGGCAGACTTTTGGATAGGCAACAATGCAAAGTGGCCAAGCAGAAGCTGATGGGCAGGTTCAGTTCCCATGAGGATGGCCTCAACTGGGATATTGGGTTCATATCACACTACAGGTTACCCCACTACACAATACACTCCCACACATGCAAACACATACACATTCCCGCAGACCCTTTCCCAATACACACACACACACATACAGCCCCCACACCCTCTTCCAGGCTTATACTCCATCACACCCACACTTTACGAGCCTTCAAACATGCAAATACTCTCTCTCTGTCTCATGCATGAGCACACATATACCAGTCTCTGGGTGAATTTGTATTTGCAGAATTATATTTGCAGATACATTCTATTTTGCTCAAAAATGCACAGTCTGCAGGCAGTCAATACATGCAATATTTTGTGAATTCCACTTTAGAAATCAAACCAGTCTGACTCAAGATTGGGATACAGACAGACTCTGACCTCACACCTTTAATACAATGTCTGAGCTGAGATGTCACCTTATAAATCCCTACGTTATCTCGACAAGGTGACTTAATAGTAGTTCAGGAATTTACATATTAAAGACAAACATGCAATCCATTCTAAAAGACTTAATCTAGGTTTGTTCAATGTCACTGTATGAAACTGTAATCTCTTACTATAAATTGTGTCTCATGGTCTTAAACTCCACAACCACTTGAAGGAGTTGTGCTCTGAAAGCTAGTGATTCCAAATAAACTTGTACTATAACCTGGTGTTGTGTGATTTTTAAACAGAAAGATACCATGCAAGACAGGTGTGGGCGGCACGGTGGCACAGTGGTTAGCACTGCTGCCTCACAGCGCCAGAGATCCGGGTTCAATTCCCGCCTCAGGCGACTGACTTTGTGTGGAGTTTGCACGTTCTCCCCGTGTCAGCGTGTTTCCTCCGGGTGCTCCGGTTTCCCCCACAGTCCAAAGATGTGCAGGTCAGGTGAATTGGCCATGCTAAATTGCCCATAGTGTTAGGTAAGGCGCAAATGTAGGGGTATGGGTGGGTTACGCTTCGGCAGGTTGGTGTGGACTTGTTGGGCCGAAGGGCCTGTTTCCACATTGTAATCTAATCTAAGCTGAACAGCGCAGAGTCTTTGTCCAAGTGCACAATGTGCCTTTAAAGATGGTACACACACAAGTGAATTCTTGGTTATCTGCCAAATGGCAGCTGCATTTAGGCACTACAAGGGTTACTACATAGATAGAATTAGGCATGACAAGTGGCGTAGGTTGGGTAAGTAAGCAATGACACGAGTTTGGCAAGATACGGTGAGAAAACTCTACATCTTGAGGTGGAAATCCCTCCAAAAATCTCAATGTAACTTGTACTTAGCCAAAACAAAACACAAGACAAGGCCATAATCTGAAGTGGAACTATACTGCAGAACAGAACTACTGCATTGTTAATGATGCCATTTCCAGAAGAGATGTCATACTAAGGCTCCATCTGTCTTCTCACTGACTGCAAATTCTCCATGTCACTGCTCTAACACCATCTCTTCAGTCCCCTGTCTAACATTCATCTCTCAACCAATGCTATTAAAAATACATTGAACTCATTCTTGTTCATGAGACTTTGGTACTGCATGACTACAATAAAGTTAGATCACTTTTGGATTACTGCATTCAATTTTGGTCTCCCTGCTCTGAGAAGGATGTTATGAAACCTAAAAGGTGCAGAAAGATTTTACAAGGATGTTGCCAAGGTTGGAGGCTTTGAGCTATAGGAAGAGGTTGAACAGGCTGACGCTATTTTGCCTGGAGCATCAGAGGCTGAGGGCTGACCTTGAAGAGATTTATAAAATCATAAGTGGAATAGATAAAATGAATACTCAAGATCTTTTCCCCAGGGTAGGGGAGTCCAAGCTAGAGGGCAAAGGTTTACTGAGAGGGAAAAGATTTAAAAATGACACCGGGGCAATCCTTTCACACAGGGTGGAGAATATATGGAATGAACTGCCAGAGTTAGTGGTGGAGGGTGGTACAATTACAACATTTAGAAGGCAACTGGAAAGATATATGAATAGGAAGAGTTTAGATGGAGATAGGGCAAATATTGGGAAATGGGAATCAATTAATTTAAGGTATCTGATCAGCATGGACTAGTTGGACCGAAGGGTCTGTTTCTGTGCTGTACATCGGACTGTATAACTACATTTGAAAAGCCCCTAAATGAATAAAACATATTGGGATATTCTGAAAGGTTCTAACCAGTCCTGGAGTATCAGTACTATATCTTAAATAGAACAAGACTGTGTCACTGGAAGCTTCAGTCAAACACAATATTCATAGCCTTCACATTAATAATGGCATTTTTAAAAACAAGTACGAACACCTACTGGCCTGAAATGGATCAATAAAATTGATCTACTTCAAGGTACAGAAGTGGTATGACCAAGAGGAGGAAAAAACCCCACTACAAGCAGAGTTTTACAATTTCATTGCATGTTTTCAAGCAGGCTTCACTGTAAACAAACAGTACACAAACATTTGTGGGAACCACTTAATTTCAGTGCATAGACTAGTATAGTACAATACTTAAAATTGTCCAAGTCGACCAACAAACATGCTTGAAATAGCACAAGAAACAAAATAGTGTGTATTTTGGAAGTCTGAAATAAAAACAAAAAAATGCAGCAATTATTCATGAGGTCTGGCAGAATACGTGGAGAAAAAAAACACTAGCATCCATGAAAGATCATCTACCTAAAACCGTTTTTCTCCATAGATACTGCTATACATAGAGGATTTAAAGCATTTTGCTTTTTATCCTTGAAATAAAATGTCTCCGTTATACAAAATTCCACAAAATGCTGCTAAATTTTAATGTTGCGCAACACAGCAAAAGGTTTGTGCCAAAACTAAAGTTCTCAAAGTGCTTAATGATTTTTAAATAATACTTGCTTCCTCTGGCAAGAGGGATAAAAAGACTAAGTTAATTTTGACTAGGACTCCAAACAGCTCCACTGTGCAATGTGTGAATAGTAGAGTAGCTTTTTTGTCATTTCTACCATATACAACTGATACAGTAAAAAAAAGACAGCATTCCACCCGTACCAAGGGTGCTACATGGACAGCACAAACCACATAATCGTACACGGCAAAAAGCGCACAAGTGCAAAACACGCAAGTTACCGTGTAACAGAAGAATGATGAATAGTAGACTTTTTTCTAGCAGCAATACGAAAGAATTTCAGATGGGAAATCAGATGACCAGCTTGACTATGATGGTTAGGCTTAAACATGTTTATAGTAGATTTGGTCACGGGCAAAAATTTAATGAGAAAGATTCTGATCACTTGCATACCCCTGATTTCCTTTGTCCAACTATGGGTGGCTATACCTGCAACTGCCGAATCCCTGAAAGCTGAATGCCTATATCCTCTAATGTGGAAGTGCCAGTGTTGGACTGGGGCGGACAAAGTCAAAAATCAAACAACACCGGGTTATACTCAAACAGGTTTATGTGACACAGCAATCTTTTGGAGCCTCAACTCCTTCCTTAGGCAGCTGCAAATTTGTTGGGACTATGACCCAGTGTGGTGTGATTTTTGACCATGCCCTTAAAATCTACTTGTTTGAGTGAACACTTAGTCATCTGCCTTAATACGTTCCATGGTTCTAATCAACTTTTAAAACAAATAAAGTACTTCTGTAAAGAATGCATTTTAAGATGTTTAACTGGTGTTATATAAATGCAAACCATTACTGCTGAGAAGAAATGAACAACTACGTTAGACAAGACGACAAAAGCTCAACAAAGGGCAGTAAACTCGATAAAAATGACGAGAATATGACATAACCTGAGGGCATGGAAGGCGAAATAGATGTGAACGAAGGATGGGTTATCATGTGAAACCCTTGGCAAGTGAAGGATAGTGAAGAACTGGCTGAGAATCACCGGGGGCAGCACCGCAGACCGGATTCCTGGGAGAGTTTCTATTAACTTCAAGACAGCAGTCGGTTTCCCTTCTCCTCTGCGGATGCAGCCGATGTGATCACTAGCCGGCATGGCCTCACAAAGAGTTTAATAAACGCTAACACGCGACCCCCAAAAACGTCGACGCCCCGTGGGTGGGGAGAATGTGTGGATGTAGAGCAATCCCAATTAGAACCGGGGCAAGACTGCTTCAGAAGCCTGAACACTAGGCCTCGCAGCGCGACCTCAGCCACCTACTCCCACTCCGAGGCTAACAGGCCCAGACCTTTAAATATCCAGAACTGTGTCTTTTCTAAAAAAAAAAGACGGGGAAGACTGCGAACAATAAAATCTCAGTTAGGCCTCCAACTACTGAGATTACATCGGGTAAAGATCCCCGGCTGTGATTGGTGATACGTGAAAATTAAAATATCTTTAAAAATCAAACTCTTTAGCACCCGCGGCGTTGGGGGGGGGGGAAGAGAATTAAAAATTCAAACACGAGGTGAGGGAGAGCGTCCGTTAACGGCCCGAGGCGCGCGTGCGAGGCTGGCGGAACATTCTGGTAAAGGGAAGCCGTTGGCGGCACTCGCGCAGCCACGCGGCCGGAGGAGGAGGAGGAGGAGAGGGAGAGGGGCAGAACCGTCTGAAGGATTAACAAGTACCAGTTTTTTTTTCCTCTTTTTTTCCCACCCCACCACGTTGATTAGATATTTATACGCGCGTTTTAAATGTACATATGACGTGAAGTGTCTCGAAAAGAAGAAGTGTCGCTTACCCCCGGCTGTAACGATGCATTGAGTGTGTTTGTTGTTGAGGGGAGGGAGAGGGTTGGAGGTAGAGTTCGGGAGGATGGCGACGGTTTTCAACTCCCCTCCCCCTCCCCTGCCGCTGTTGCTGGTAATTGCCCGGTGTCTGTTCGGCACCCCACCCTTTCCCCTTTCAGGTAACTCGTTCTCTTTTTTTTAAAAAAAAAAGAAAAATTCTTCCTTCCCTTCCCGTTTCGCGGCCTTCTTTGAAATCCCACCCACCCCCGTCCTCTCTGGATATTTTTTTTAAAAAGAAAATGTTTTCCTTCCTCGCTTCTCCACTCCCTTTCCTTTTCACCTGGACGGGCCGCAGGCTGCGCGCGCATTCGCCACCCTGTTCTTTTTCCTCCCTTTTCCCCGCCCCCTTCTCCCTCCTTTCGGCCCCAGCCCGATGCATCAGGATTTCCGATTGGTCCACGGGAGCACAGGCGGCAGAGGGGATCCAATCACGTCGCTCGTTAGGGTCGGACGGGGCGGACAGCGCTCCGGCCGGCGGTGGTCAACAAGCTGCTTGCACACGGATAGACCGTATTCACAAGCTGCCATCTTGGACGTTGCCTTCCTACCGTGTCTGTTTGCAACAACAACAGAAAAAAAAACACAAGCCCCATGGTACCCACACTGGTATCACTCGGGCCCCGGTTGAAAGTGTTTAAAAGGAAAGTACCGTAGAGGCTGGAAACCTGAAACAAGCACAGGGGGTGCTGAAGAAACTCAGCAGGGTTGGCACAATTTGTGGAACGTAGGCAAAAGTGAAGACTGCAGATGCTGGAAACCAGAGTTTAGATCAGAGTGGTGCTGGAACAGCACAGCAGGTCAGGCAGCATCCGAGGATCAGGAAAATCGACGTGTCGGACAAAAGCCCTTCCTCAGGACGTGTCGAGGCCCCCAGTATAGCTAGTTTTCATAGCACCTGAATTTCTCCAACATGTCTGCGTTTGTTTCAGATTTCCAGCGTCCGTAGTTTTTTTTTCGTTTAGGTGATGTTACGAGTTGACGTTTCTTCCTCAAAGTTAAAAATCGCACAACACCAGATTATAGTCCAACAGGTTTATTTGGAAGCACTAGCTTTTGAAGCACCACTCCTTCATTAGGTAGTTTGTGAAGGTTAAGATCATGCTTACAGAATTTTTTGTGTCCAAGATTTTTTATGAAGAGTCATAAGCATGGAAACAGGCCCTTTGGTCCCACTCATCCATATTGATCAGGTTTCTTAGACTGAACTAATCCCATTTGCCTTTATTTAGCCCATATCCTTCTGAATATTTCCTATCCACGTTTCTGCCCAAATATCTTTCAAGTACTGTTAATGTACCTGCCTCCACCACTTCCTCTGGCAGCCTGTTCCATGTACACACCACCCAGCATGCAAAAAAGCTGCCCTTCAGGTCCCTTTTAAATCTTTCCCCCTCTGACCTTAAACCTATGCACCTGTTGTTTTCAACTCCCCTGTCCTAGGGAAAAGATCTTGGCAATTCACCTTATCTAGGTCCTTTTCATGATTTTTAAAAATCTCTATTATGTCACCCTTCAGCTTCCTATGTGCCAGGGAAAAAAGTCCCAGCCTATCCAGCTTCTCCTTATAACTCAAACCTTCCATCCTTTTAAACCTTTTTGTATCCTTTCCGGTTTTACTAACTTCCTTACTTCTCCTCCCCAATCAGTCAAAGCAAAAAGCTCAGAGACACAATATAGTTTTACCTCCTTCATCTTTATTCTGGGCCCTGGAGGGAGAGAGAACGATCACCCATGTGCACAGGGACATGAGTTCACAGTCTTCTCTGGAACAGCAGTTTCTCAATGAACTATGTGGTCACTTTACAGGGAGGCAACATACATAATAATTGGGTGACCGTTCCAATCAACAAGTATCAGTAGCAGAGACCAAGCCCTTTACTGTTACATAGTGAATCTTCTGAACCTTGTTAACTGGATACTTTTCCCCTTGTTAGCTGACCTTGCATACTGAACGCTTCCAATATTGTTAAATGGCTTGACATAATGACTGCTTTTCCACCTGTTAACCAATTACTCTTGCATCCAGCACCCAATTGTTAACTATAAGTTCTTATCTAATCTGAGTCATGCTCAGCCGAACCACATTTCACAAAATTCAGAACTTTACTCTTTCCCTAGCTGCTTATACCCTATACATGTTCTCAGGGGGGAGGGCAAGTTAATTCAGTATTAGTCAGGAGCTAGGGAGTGTGAATTGGGAGGAGTTGTTATCAGACAAGTGAACATCTGACATATGGGAATTGTTTAAAGACCTGCTAATGACAGTTCAGGACTGGCATGTTCCATAAGGAGGCAGGATAAGGATGGCAAAGTAAGGGACCCTTAGATAATGAGGGAGATTATGGATTTAGTCAAAAGGGAAAAAGAAGCAGTTGCAAGGTTTAGGAATTTAAAATCAGACAGAGCCCATGAGAAATGTAAAGAAAGCAGGAAAGAACTCTGTCAGGGAATTAGGAGAGCAAGAAGAGGTCATGAAATAACCTTGGCAAGTAGGATTAAAGAGAATCGCAAGGCAAGAGGATATCTAGAGAGGAGATAGGACCACTCAAGGACAAAGGAGGGAGGCTTGGAGGCAGTGGATATGGATAAAATCCTAAATGAGTACTTCATATTAGTATTCACACAGGTAAAGGATATGGAGGATGGTGAGATTTGTGCTAATGTGTTACGGCATTTTGAGATCAAGAAAGATCTCAAAAACAAAGAAAGGATCTCTTGAAGAGCATTAAAATGAATAAGTCCTCAGGGTCTGATGATATCTACCCCAGGTTAGGCAAGGTGAGGAGATTGCTGGGGCCTTGACCAAGGTCTTTGTCTGCTCATTCGCCACTGGAGAGATCCCAGAGGAGTTGCGAGTAGCTAATGTTGTTCCTCTATTCAAGAAGGAAACTACAGACCAATGAGTCTTAGACTGGTGGTTGGGAAGTTATTGGAGAGAATTCTAAGGGATAGGATTTACATGCATTTGGAAAAGCATAGCCTAATTAGGGATAGTCAGCATAGCTTTGTGCAGGGCAGGTCATGCCTTACTAACTTGATTGAACTTTTCAAGGAGGTGACAAAAGTGATTGATGAAGGTCGAATAGTGGATGTCATCTACATGGAGTTTAATAAGGCTTTTGACAAGGTCCCTCATAGTAAGCTCATCCAGAAGATTAAGACGCAAGGAATACACAGTGATTTGGCTGCATGGATTCAGAATTGGCTTGCTCATGGAAGGCAGAATATGGTGGTGGAAAGTTGTTTTTCAGACTGGAGGTCCACAATTAGTGGTGTTCTAAAGGGACCTCTGCTGTTTGTGATAATAGATAAATGACCTGGATGAAAATGTAGATGGGTGGCTTAGTAAGTTTGCAATGATACAAAGATGGTGGAATTACAGATCGTGTAGAAGGTTGTCAAAGGAAACAGCGGGATATAGATCATTTGCAGATACGTGTGGAGAAATGGCAGATGGAATTTAAAGCATGTAAGTGTGAGGTGCTGCACTTTGGGAGATTAAATGTTAAGGAAAAGTATACAGTTAATAGCAGGACCTTGAACAGTATTGATGTACAGAGGAATCTTGGGGTTCAAGTCCAAAGCTCCCCAAAAGTGGCCACGCAAATAGATAGGGTAGTGAAGGCGGCATATGGCATACTTCCTTTTATTGGTTGGGGATTTGAGTGCAAGAGTCAAGATGTCATGTTGCAGCTTTATAAGACTTTGGTTAGGCTACACTTGGAGTATTGTGTTCACTTCTGGTGGCCACATCACAGGAAGGATGTGGAGGTTTTGGAGAGGGTGCAGAAGTGGTTTACTAGGGTTCTGCCTGGATTAGAGAGTTTGAACTATACAGAAAGGCTAGAAACATTCTGGTTGTTTTGTCTGGAGTAACAGAGGCTGAGGGGAGACTTGATAGAAGTCAATAAAATTATGAGGTGCATAGATAGGATTGACAGTCAGAACTTTTCTCCCAGAGTTGAAATCTCTAAAACTAGGGAGCATGCATTTAAGATGAGGGGTGAAACGTTCAAAGGAGATGTGAGGGCAAGTATTTTACACAGAATGGTAGGAGTGTGAAATGCACTGCCAGGGGTGGTGGTGGAGGCAGATATGACAGCAGGGTCTGAGACTTTTAGATTAGCATATGAATAGAAAAGGAATGGAGGGGTATGGACCAATGGCAGGCAGAAAGGATTAATTTAATTTGACGTCATGTTTGGCACAACATCATGGGGCCAAAGGGCCCATTCCTGTGCTGTACAGTTCTATATTCCAAGCATGCCAAATGCCTTCTTAACCACCCTGTCTACCTGTGATTCTGCTTTCAAGGAATTATATACCTGCGCACCTATGTTTCTCTGCTTGACAATACATCCCAAGGTCCTACAATTAACTGTGTAAGTCCTGTCCTGGTTTGTCTTATGTACACCTTGCATCTGCTATTCCTCGGCCCACTGGCCCAGTTGATAAAGGTATTGTACTCTTTGATAATCACCTTTACTTTTCACTAAACCACCAATTTTGGTGTTATCCACAAACTTATGAACGATGCCTCTATGAAACAATTTGGATGAGAATATATCAATGACTAACAACAGTGGACCCAGCACTATTCGTTGTAATACACTACTGGTCACAAGCCTCTTAGCTGAACAACAACCCTCTACCACCATCCTCTGCCTCCTATCATGAAGTTAAAAATCACACAACACCAGATTATCGTCCAACAGGTTTAATTGGAAGCACTAGCTTTCGGAGCGCTGCACCTTCATCAGGTGGTTGTCACATGTGTAATTGTGTACTAAATTAATCACTATTTCCATATAACCACCTGATTTAACACTGTGCTAAATTACCACTATCTATCAGGGATCTTAAACATTAGTTTTACTTTGTAATAGGACGCCTTTTCATTTCACTTTCAGCTGTAAGTGTTGTGATGGCCCTCCAGGCAAATGTGTAATTGTGTACTAAATTAATCACTTTGTAGATAAAAATAGATTGAGCATATTTATATGTTTGAAATAATTTATTTTAGAGTTTAGGCTTTGAAACAACTGTATATGGTTTATTCACCTGTGAGATAAATGGGGTAATAAATTAATTTATGGAGGCATGACTTAAAACTTCTATGTGCCAGTACAGTCCTTGAGCATTCTCTTGAAGCAATAACGTGGACTTGTTTGTATTTTGACAGCAAGAAATTAAAGAGAGCAAACACTGAAAGACATTAGCTTGTTTTTGATTTAGAAGACTCAATAATGTTTCACTTAGGAAATACCCACAGATCAGAAAGCCTTTGGTTTCCATTCACGGGTGACTTTCCTGGATTTAGTTGTAACAACAGTTTCTCTTGGAACAAAAAGAGTTAGTGCAGAATATTTGGGAAATAGATTGCATTAATGTAAGGATTTTAGTTTCAAAATTCCGGACCAGATATATTTGGTAACAACCCTGAAGGGGTTATTTGAAGTTAAGAAAATTTAAACTCCATTGTGTGAATAGTCAAGAAAGAGGCTATCAAGCTCTCGAGACCATATATAACAGGGCAACAAGGTATAGAAGCAAAGAGGTTCTTCTGCAGCTGTACAGGGCCCTGGTGAGACCGTACCTAGAATATTGTGTGCAGTTTTGGTCTCCAAATTTGAGGAAAGACATTCTGGCTATTGAGGGAGTGCAGCATAGGTTCATGAGGTCAATTCCCAGAATGGCGGGACTATCTTAACGCTGAAAGATTGGAGCGACTGGGCTTGTATACCCTTGAGTTTAGAAGGCTGAGAGGGGATCTGATTGAGACGTATAAGATTATTAAAGGATTGGACACTCTGAAGCATGTTTCCGCTGATGGGTGAGTCCCGAACCAGAGGACACAGTTTAAAAATAAGGGGTAGGCCATTTAGAACAGAGTTGAGGAGAAACTTCTTCACCCAGAGAGTGATAAGTGTATGGAACGCTCTGCCCCAGAAGGCTGTGGAGGCCAAGTTTCTGGATACTTTCAAGAAAGAGATGGATAACGCTCTTAAGGATAGTGGAATCAAGGGTTATTGGGATAAGGCAGGAACAGGATACTGATTGAGGATAATCAGCCATGATCATAATGAATGGTGGTGCTGGCTCGAAGGGCAGAATGGCCTACTCCTGCACCTATTGTCTATTGGTGCAATGGTTAGCACTACTGCCTCACAGCACCAGGGACCCAGATTTGATTCCAGCCTTGGGCAACAGTCTGTGTGGAGTTTACACATTCTCCTAGGGTCTGCGTGGGTTTCCTCCGGGTGCTCCGGTTACCTCCCACAATCCAAAGATGTGCGAGTTAGGTGAATTGGCCGTGCTAAATTGTCCATAGTGTTCAGGGATGTGTAGGTTAGGTGCATTAGTCAAAAGGTAAAGGTAGAGTGGTAGGGGAATGGGTCCAGGTCAGTTACTCTTCGGAGGGTTGGGGTGGACTTGTTGGGTCCAATCGCCTGTTTCCACACTAAGGATTCTATGAAACCAGAAATTAAAAGAAACAGTTAAGTCAAAGCTTTAAACGTGATAAGGGAATGGTCTCTGACTTTTGGGTATAGTAAGGTGTTGTTGAGATTGATGTTTTGTTTTGTTGCGAGTTTCAATTATTTTCAAGTTGTTATTTGTAAATAGCTTGGTTAGATCTATTTTATCTTCATCTTACATTCAGGAGAGTTTCCTACAGCAGTGTGTGTCCACTACAACAGGAATGCATTGTTGAACCTGGTCCTTGGATGGCAGGTGGGCCAAATGGATCAAATATCAGTGGGGGGTCATTTAGGAGATAGTGATTTTTGTATCATATGGCTAAAGAATGGTGTTGGAGAAGGGCATGCAACAATTCAGAGTAAGAAAAATCAATTGACAGAGCTGATTTCAATGGGGCAAGAATTGAGCTGGGCAGATTTGTCTGGAAGAGGAGCTTGGCAGGAGAAATTGTAGCTAAACAGGCTACCTTCAAAGAACAGCTGGCTAGTACTGTTGAAGTATATTCCTGAAATGGGATAAACCGATCCAGAGTTCGCTGGATGACAACAGACATAGAAATTAACATTAGAAAAAGTGTAAGGCAGAAAATATAATACAACTAAGAGGAATGTCGAGTATAATGGGCAGATGGTAAAGCAAATAAGAGAAACAAAGAAATTATGAGGAAAGATTAGCAGCTAATATAAGGGGGAATCCCAAAGTCTTCAATGGTTGCATAAATAGTAAAAACAAAAGATGTTAAAAGGAGAAGAGCTGATTAGAGACCAAAACGAGATTTATAATTGAAGCAGGTTGTTAAATGAATACTTTGAAATAGTCTTTACAGTAGAGGATGTTGCTGCTAGGCCATGGTGTCAGACAAAGAAACCCTGTAATGGGAAGGGTCCACAACCACCTGAAGAAGGAGCAGCATTCCGAAAGCTAGTGCTTCCAAAAACACCTGTTGTACTATAGCCTTGTGTTGAGATTTTTTACTTTGTACACACAGTCCAACACCAGCACCTCCAAATCATTCAAGAAAGGTTGTAAGGATAATCCCAACAATTACAGACTAGCCTGTTTAGCTTTGGTGGTCAGGAATCTCCTAGAAACAATTATTTAGGATTAAATTAATACTCACATGAAACAAGGTGAATAGATCAGGAAGAATTTCTAAAGGGGGCATCATTTAACTAAAACAAAACAAAAGCCCTGGTGTTGAAGATCTGAACCGAAACCGAAATTGCTCGAGCAACTTGGTAGGTCTGGCGGCATCTATAGAAAGAAAGCACAGTTAATGCTGAATCAAGTGACTCTTCTTCAGAATTGATAGGAGCTGGGAACTGGTGGTATATATGCTGATGACAGCGTGTGAGGAGGGAGTGGAGGAGTGAATGAATAGGTGGAGATGGAGCGGAGGGATAGAAAGAGTGTTAGGTAAAAGGATGGATGAATCTAAGTTAGGAAGGAGAAAAGCTGAAAATGAGATCCATGATAGATGTAAATGGGTTGGTTGTGCTGAAAGCACCCAATGTCATGGACAGGGCCTTGGTGTGGGGCTGGGCAATGGAGATGGAAGGACATGTTCAGTCTCCATTGAACACTATTGAGCCCTGAAGGCTGCAGGGTTCCTAAGTTAAAAATGAGATGTTCTTCCAGCATGTGCTGAGCCTCACCCAAACACTGCAGGAGGCCCAAGACAGAGATGTTGGCCAGGGAACAGTATGGTGTGTTGAAGTGGCAGGCACCTGGAAGCTTGGTGTAACTTTTATGCATAGAATGTAGGTGGTTCCACAAAACAGTCACCCAATCTGCATTTTGTCTATCCAGTATAAAGATGACCATGTTGTGAGCACTGAAATATGGTATACTAGATTGAGTGAAGTGCAAGTAAATCTCTGCTTCACCTGGCAGTTGTATCTGAAGTCTTGGGTAGTGAGGAGGGAGGAGATAAACAGATATCAAAAGAATTGTCCTTCCCATCAGTGATTCTGTCCAGCAGAATTGGTAAACTTGGGAGCCAGATGAGATTTGGGATGCATCTATGGGGTTCCACAGGAAGCCACCACAGGCAAGTCCAAGCTTGTAGCAAATGAAGTGGTGTACAACTGACCTTTTAAATATGGTACCAGGATCTTCTATCCCAAAATGTCCCACCACTGGTGAATTCTTCTGACGCACTCACGAGGTGATTTGCTGAGTAACTCACACTACATTATTAGCATAGAAAATGAGCTAAGAAGCACAAGATTGCATGAAATAACTTGCTCCGGGGATCGGTGTATATGAAGTCATCCAACACAGATTATGCCATACTTTAACTTGAAAATGAGGAATCTTGGCCATGATTAGATTAGATTAGATTAGATTACTTACAGTGTGGAAACAGGCCTTCTGCCCAACAAGTCCACACTGACCCGCCGAAGCGCAACCCACCCATATCCCTACATTTACCCCTTACCTAACACTACGGGCAATTTAGCATGGCCAATTCACCTGACCTGCACATCTTTGGACTGTGGGAGGAAACCGGAGCACCCGGAGGAAACCCACGCAGACACAGGGAGAAAGCGCAAACTCCATACAGTCAGTCGCCTGAGTCGGGAATTGAACCCGAGTCTCTGGCGCTGTGAGGCAGCAGTGCTAACCACTGTGCCACCGTGCCGCCCATGCTGTTCCTTCACTTTTCCTCAGCCAAAATGTGGCACATCCTCCTTAACAGCACTGTGAACATACTACACCACATGGACTATAGTGACTCAAGATTGCAGATACCACCAATTACTATGAGCAATTAGGAATGAGTAATAAGTGCTGACCGAAACAAAATAAAAGTTGCTGCTATCGTACTGTTGAGGCATTGTTTAAAAATACTTGCAGAAAGATGTTATTTTGGTAACAATAGACCCTGATTTGATTCTTTAGTTTACCTCATTCACTAGGGTTGCACTATATCATGTGAAATTGTATCTCAGCAGGAGCAGCACCTCAGTTTGATTGGTGTGTGAGAAATATTGAATGGAAAGAAAAACAAAATCAACCAGGAAGTTTAAGACCAGATTTTAATAAATTGTTGAATAGCTTTTATTCACAAACTTATTTTTACAGAAGCTCCCAAACTATGACAGAAAATGTACACCATTTTTAGAGAAACAAACATTGTGAAAAGATTTTTATTTTGAGAATCATATAATCTGTGCAATATTACGGTCTGTGCTCTAAAGCAAGTATCCTTGAATGATAGAGGGTCCAAAGGCTAGAGACACCCAAGCTCCTATCTACAACTGGTACACATACAGGTAACCTCTTTGAAGGTGTGTTTCTGGAGCAATGGAGAAACACACTCAAAGCAAAGCATAACATGGTTGTCTCACTACTGATTGATAACCAGCTGTTCTGACTTCATTAATTAAACATTAAAGTTTCAAAAAAGGCACAATTTTTGTTTTCTCCTGTACAAACAATTAATCCTACTATATTTTAAATCATTATAGAGTTGGTGATACTGTACCTGCCAGTATTCCTATAAATAAGCTTAAGAGTTTTACTGTGTTGATGTACATCCCTAATAACTGCAGTACAGCAAGAAGAATGTTACTCAATGCTAGTCTAAGCAAAACAATTGTCTTTTTGCTCAATATTTCCTCCAACCCTACTGCCCTCAATTGAAGGTGAATTGTTACTGGTACAGTTCTGTAGGTATGCACCTCAATATTCAAATATGATCCCAGATGGCCATTGTAGATTGGCTATTTGACTGGAAGTTTCATGGCAAAACTATTTTGGTTGAATTAACATTAACTAGATTAGTGGTTTCAAAATGGGACGAGAGATTTGAATGCCACCTGGCAGTTTCTGCAGCTGCCTACTACTAACAGACCATGCAACTGCCTGTTTCAGGGGTCAGGTTCCTTTTATATGCAAATTGTAAATGCATGGCATCTATAGAGCTCCAATTGCCGGAAGAGTTTGAAGTCTGTACCATATTCACTCTGATCAGTTTGATGTATGATGAGACTCCAAAAGGTTAACGTTATACTTGTGAGGCTATGATGATCAGGAGGAGTGTAAGCACAGACAGGAAACTTTGACTAAGTACAAAAATATGATAACATCAGAGTCCAACCTCATCCTGTCTTCCCTACACATTACAGTAGTGGAGATCGGGGGTGTCATTAGTAGATATTTTTAATCAATCTATTCAGATGTGTTATGAAACACTTCTGAAGCAAGTAGGATTTGAATCCAATGGCTTAGACCATTCAATCACACTACCATTAGGTCAAAAATGCAAAGCATGGGTATAAGAGTGAAAATATTTGCCCTCCCAGATTTGTGTCCTTCACTAATCAGTAAAAAAAAGTCGATCTGCTATCTTGACTTAACTAACATAATCGGATCATAGACTCTGCCAAACCCTCTATAGGTTTATCTCAGCACTACACTGAACTAAAGGTTTTTCTCCATTCCACCCTTAAACAGATGTGGGAACATTCAAAATTGTAACTATCGTTATAATTACTTTTGCTTTCTCATTTAGCGAACATTACAGATTACAGCAGTGGTATTCTAATTTGTAACATTGGGTTATTCATTACTGTAATACTATTGGAGTATTAATGAGCTTTGAGATGCTACTTATGTGAACAGTGTAGAACAGCACATTTCTAACTGTTATGACCGAGATTGTTGGGGAAGATCGCAGGTGGGTGAGGTTTTAAAACGTCAGACTGGATAAATAACTTCAGCTTTCAGTATCATCTACTTTAAGTGTTCTGGGCAGTGTACACAGGAGGAAAGTCTCCAACACAATACTTAGTGTGTGATGAATCAATGAGTGGGTACACTGCAATTAGTTGTGGTTTGTTTCTGCAGAGTTTGAATGAGCTTAATGAGCTACTGATCACTAACCAGTGGGTCCTGCCTACAAGCCCTTGTGGAAACAGGATTAGGTTGGATTATTGTGTTCAATAGATGCATTTCCTGCCCAAACCCACCATCAACTTTCCTGCACGAGATTTCATAAATGCTATTAGCAGCACTTGTGGAATTTAGTTTATGGAAAGGAGGAAAAACCTTCAATCATAAGGTAGAGCCTTAACTGTCTAACCAGCCAAGAACAAATTCAATTACAGAAAACAACTGTACACAGACACAAGCACATCCAGCACGTACAGACTATTAACAATCAAAGAAGTTGAGTCATATACACAAATAATGGAAATAGTAAAGGCCCAGCCTCTACTTTCAGTGGCAGTTTAAAGCTTTGTTTTAAGTGCAATTTCATCATCTGGATGAAAAGAGAAAAAAAATGCAGAGAGGGAAAACTTCAAAATGTGCCAAATCTTTGTGCCCATTTTCCAATCTTTGGCTTATTTATTTAGGACTTACTAGAATCACAGGACCGACAACAAATAAAAGCAAATGAGAAAAAAAATCTGGATTTAAATAAAACATTGTGAATATATCAGTAATGTATCATGCTGTCTTGCAATCATTTGCCACTAAAGGTTAGCAGGAAGATGTCTAGAAGCCATGATACCTTGTTCAACATATTTTAGTGAGGAGGCCAATAGGCAGTGATAACCTGGACCACTTATGAAAAAGATGATAAAAGCATATTTAGTAAAGAACTAAAAGCAGATTCTGAATGCACCTTCCAAATACCCCAGGCAATGGGGAGACAAACTGAAAGTGAGAAACAACAATCAATGAAACCTTGAAAAGATCAGCCCAGCTGTGTTTTAACAATATATTCTTATTGCACAAAATACAGGGTGATTGAGCAGTCTTGCACATGCATTGGGGAAAGTTATGTTCTGTAGGAACACAAGTTAGAGAAAAGATTATAGTAGTAATGTTCCAGAAATGCAGGATTATAACATTCACATTATATTCCCATTTTGCCAGTCTTGGTATTTAAAACTCAAGTGTTTATTTCATTACTTGAGTACAATGGTGTCTTATTCTTCTGACTTTTGGTATCAACATAATAGGTTGCAAATGAGACCCTTTTACGAAAGAGCAAAATGTAGCCATAAAAGTAAATATTAAAATAAAGCTTCATTTACATCATGTATACTATAAAAGGTATTAAAAAACTATTCACTTTCTTGCTGTCATACCACTCAGGAAGCTTCAATTGATTTGAAATTTGTACCCCCTTCAGCACACATAGAAAGTCTGTAACATGCTGTACCATTTTTTTTGAAGATGTGGACAAGGCCAAGTATGTTCAATAACATGTAACTAGTCCTCATTAGGTCACCTCTTATTAACCAAACAATCCAGATTAATGGAATAAAAACAATTTCTCAGGTTTATACTCAGTCTTTGCCCTTCATTTGTTACAGGCATTGGAACTTTGGGATTTTACAATTTAAACAGGGATGTCAGGAAAACTCTGGAAACATATGAGTATAAAAAGAACAAAATCTAACAGTACAAAACTACTCCACAAACTGTTAAGTAGAAGAGTAATTATGACCTATCTGATAACATAATCAACTGGCTGTTGACGGGCCAAGTGACTCCAAGTCGAGGTGCAGAAGAATGATCAGCCAGTATACTGCCATCCAGAGAATAACAACAAGGTACGGTAATTGAGGATGAGTAGGGGATCCTGGAGGTACCTTATCACGGATGACAGCAGCAGTTGGGTGCCACATTGCTTCCAATACACTTGCATTGTCAGATTGTTGGTCTGACCTGGAGGAAAGAATGCAAATATGAATACCAAAAACAGATTAGCCTTTAGTCTTGAAATCCCCCAACCTAGGGAAAAGACACCTGCCATTCATGATTTTATAAGCATCTATAAGGTCGTCCCTCAACTTCTTATGTTTCAGTGAAAGAAGTCCCAGCCTCTGCCCATAACTGAACCGCTTCATTCCAGACAATGTTCTGGTAAATCTCTTATGAATTCTCTATCTCGATACTATCTCTCCTCTAATAGGGCAACCAGAAGTGGTAACAGTACTCCAGAAGAGGCCTCACCAATGTCTTGTACAACCTCAACATAATGTCCCAACTGCTAAACTCAGAAATCTAAACAATGAACACAACCGTGCTAAATTAACTAACCCCAGAAGATATTTCTCCTCATCCGTCTTAAATGGGTGGCCCCTAATTTTGAGTATGTCTTTTGGTCCTAGACTTGCCCGCAAGATGAACCACCCTCTCAGCATCTCAGTCAAGTCCCCAATGAATCTTGTATGTTTCAATAAGATCTTCTTTCATTCTTCTAAATTCCAATGAGTACAACCTAATTAATAGCTCATAAATCAGTACCTTCACATCCTACTGCTCCTTTGCTGGACTGTCTCCAATACAAGTATATCTTTCCCTAAATAAGGGATTAAAAGTGATCACAGAATTACAAGTGTGGTCTAATTAGTAGCTGGTACACAGTTCTGGCAAGACCTCACTATTTTTATATTCCATTCCCTTTGAAATAAAGGCCAACATTCCATTTGCCTTCTCTATTACCTGTTGAACTTGTATGCTAGCCTTTTGTGATTTATTAACTAGGCTTCCAAATCTCTCTTATGCAGTAGCATTTTGCCATCTTGCACCATTTAGAAAATAGTCAGCTCCTCATTCTTCTTGCTAAACCATACATTTTCCCACATCTGAGGAATTCTTTTTTCCCCACCCAGCGGCTGGTAGAAATATCAAACATGGTGCCTGAGAGGGTGGTGGAGACAGGTATTCTCGCAATATTTAAGAAGCAGCTGGATGAGTATTTAAATATCAGGACGTAGTAGGCTGTGGACCAGGTAAATGGGATTAGTGTAGTTTGATGTTTGTTGGTTGGCATGACACAGTGGACTAAAGGGCCTGTATCTCTGCTGCATGACTATGTTATTCTATCTGCCAAGTTTTTTCCCTACTCGTTAAACTTGTCTATATTTATCTGCTGACACAATTCCTTACCATTCACCTATTTTTGTCAACCGCAAACATGATTATTATACACTAATTTTCTTCATCCAAGCTATGAATATGTATATGTAAATAATTGTGGCCCCAGCACTGATCCCTATGATACTCCAGTAGTTATAGTTTGCCATCCCTAAAATGCTCCATTTAACCTCTCATTCTTCGATTCATGCTAAAATATATATCTAAATGCTCGGTTGTACATCTTTTATAGTAGCAGGAAGTGGCCATTTGGCCCTTCGAGCCTGTTCTGTCATTCACCACGATCATGATGGATTGTTCAACTCAATAGCCTAATCCTGCTCTCTCCCAATTATCTTTGATGCCATTTACTCCAAGTGCTGTATCTAGCTGCCTCTCGAATACATTCAATGTTTTGGCATCAATTACTTCCTGTGGTAATGAATTCCACAAGCTCAGCACTCTTTGGTGAAGAGATGTGGTCCACCCCAAATCCTCAGATTGTGACCCCTGGTTCTGGACATACCCACCATGAGGAAGATTCCCCCTGAACCTACCCTGTCTGTCCTGTTAGAATTTTATAAGTCTCTATGAAATTCCCTCTCACTCGTCTGGACTCCAGTGAAAACAATCCTAACCCAGTCACTTTCTCCTCATACATCAGTCCTGCCATTCCCAGAATCAGCTTGGTAAACCAACACTTCACTCCCTCCAGAGCAAGAGCATCCTTCCTCAGAAAAGGAGACCAAAACTCCCCACAATATTCTAGGTGCAGCCTCACCATGTAGACTCCAACTTTCTTCCAATAACAAATGTTAAGCTAACTGACATGTTTTTAGTCTCCTTTCCTTTTCTTCCCCCAAAAATAAACTGGCAGTCTAATCCACTGGGACATTCCAGTATCGGAGGAGTCTTTAAACATTACGACCTGTTAATCCACTATCTCTGGTAGCTAGTATTCCATATAAGGTCATACCCGTTAATCTGTATTTGTGCCATTAAATCATTTATTTTGTTGTGAACGCTACATGTATATTCAAGAAAAGAATGCCATTTTGCCAGATTTTTTTTCCCCTTCATCCTTATTTGTTGTTGTTTTTCTATGTTTGTATACTCGTTCTATCCCACTCTGGGTACCATTATCCAAAGAGCTGCCTTGTAATGCTGCAATATCCTTTACACTTTAAGGCTAGGTATCCCATCTCCCCAAACCCTCTCCCCCTCTAATTAGTTTAAAACATTATCTACAAGTCTAGTTATTCAATTTGCCAGGACACTGCGCCCAGCACGATTCATTTTTCAGGTGTTTCATGAGAAAACATTAATCAAAAGGATTGGGTGGGGAGGTATTACATATTGGGCTGAATGTTACGTTATTTTGGCTAGTCCAAGTTGAATTGGCTTTTTTGGAGAGACTTCCCTTGCGGTATCATGAACTTTCTTGCTGTATCATACCAAACTCACCTCATTAACTACCTTCCCCTCCTCTGCAGCATCTGTCACCTCTGATTCTTGCTCATCTTTCCACATGCAATTACAAGAACCGCTCACCACTCAGCAAATATCATGGAATTCACAAACATCCTTTGCACCAGTGCCACCTTGAAAAGGCCAATGCGCACCTGAATTTGCACTTTCAGTCTAGTGCTGTCCGTGCAGTTCCTGACATTTTCCCCTGATACTATCCTTTTTGGTCTGTGTCCTGGAGGGTCTGGTGGACGAGGTGGTGTAGAGGCACTACTTACTCTTCTACTAGGACCAGCAGTGAAGACCACGATACCAGTTCAAGCCAGTCTGGTCCAAGCTTGCAAACCATGTCAAAGGAATCTTAGATACATGGAACAACGCACAGCATTGTAGGAAGGTCAATGGCTTTCCCAGTGTAAGTGTCACTATCTTCTCTCTGAACATCATATTGATTCCATCTCTGCTACTGTGCTCACCAACACCAAGGTACTTATCCAGTGGCCAACATGAAGGGTCCTTTGAAGCAAGCGACAAGCTGGATTGACCCAGTACCTGCTCTTATTTCCATAAGGAGTTTTCCCCAACATCTAGTTTGTTTGCTGCATTTTGTAAGATAGGAAGCTGAACATTGAGGCGAGTTGAGCCTTTAACAAGGCATTTAACAAACAAGAATCCCCCTTAATTAGTAATTTGCCACACAACTTGTCAAAAGGATAAGAGGTGGAAGATGATGTTCCTAATACCAAGATTGGCCTCACCAGGCTTCTCCCTTGTGGGAGAGTCAGTACTAGGTGGCATAAATCTTAGAATAAAGGAGTTGAGCATTTAAGATAGCAATGAAATTTCTTTTCCAGGTAGTGAAACTGTGGAACTATTTACTGCAAAGTGCTGTAGAGGCTGGGTCACTAAATATATTCAAGACTGAGATAGACAGATTTTTAATTAATAAGGGAATTGAGGATTTTGGGGAAAAGGCAGAAAGTGGTATTGAAGGTTATGACATCAGCCATGAGCTCATTGAATGACAGCAGATGAGCTGAATGGCCTAGTTCTTCTTCTACACCTTATGTCTCCTGAGCAGAGCTAGCGTGAGTCATCTTAGCTCTGTTTAATAAGAGGCGTGTTGACAAAATTGCAAAATCAAGAAGGGGAAATCATATCCAGAATAAGGCACAGACTGAGATAGATTGAAGGCCAGGATCGGGGGCCGAACACATCCCTGAGATCAATTACATCAAATTTGTTCATTAGTCAGGGACTATGAGGGAGGCAGGGAGTTCAGGAGGTAATGCTGAAGGGAGCTAAGCCCTTGAGCTTGAATAGTAGGTTTGAGATTCTGGCTTCCTGTGTGGACAAGAGCAGAAGGCTGGAAGGAAGGATGAGTTAATTGACCATAGCACCTCAGTACAGGGAGCCAGTCAAGACAATGGAGAAAAGAGTAATGTAGTTGTGATCAGCAATAGTATAATCAGAGGAATAGACACTGTCTCTGGCCAGGATCAAGAGTCCCCAAAGCTGTGTGTCTTGTCTGGTGGCCAGGTTCAAGAGATCTCATCTGGGCTACAGAGGAATTTTGAGTGGGAGGGCAAAGATCCAGTTTTTGCAATCCACATTGGTATCAATAATACAAGGAAAAAGAGGTTCTGCTGAGGGAATATCAACAACTAAGGGTTAAATTGAAAAGCATAACCAAGAAAGGTGGTAATCTCTGGATTACTACCTGAGCTACAAGCAAATTGCACCGGAATAATAAGATTAAAGAGTGGCTCAAAGACTGGTGTGGGAGAAACAGATTTGAATTCATGAGAGGCATCAATACTGGGGAAGGAGGGAGCTGTTCCAAATGGGATCAGCTCAGCTGAATCATGCTGGGACCCGAATCCTTGCAAATCACATAACCAGTGCTGTGAATTGGGCTTTAAACTAAATAATGGGGAAATGGGTTCAGTTGCATGAAAACTTACGGAAAAAATAAAGGGGGCGGGAGGGAAGACTCAGGAGAGGTTTTTAAAAGTTTCCAAAAAAGGTAATAAGATGAAGTATGGGAAGGCTCAAGAATTTAACTTCAGGCACAGCAAATGAGGGGACAACTATAAGAAGGGGGCTGTCAATGTAGGACTGAGGATGTTGTACTTGAAAAATTCATGCAGTTTATGAAACAAGCGAAATGAGCTTGTAGCGCAGATTGAAATTGATGGGTATGATGTTGTGGGTCTGACAGAGATATGGCTGCAAGGGGATCAGGGCTGGGAACTAATTATACAAGGATATGCATCCTACTGAAAACTCTGGACTAGTGGTGCTGGAAGAGCACAGCAATTCAGGCAGCATCCGAGGACAGGCAAAATTGACTACTGAAAAGACAGGTAGACGAGCAGAGGGAGTGGGGTTACCTTGTTAATAAGAAATAAAATTATAATGATAGCAAGAAGTGATATAGAAAGAGAAGGCATAGAATCTGTGTGGGTAGAGTTGAGGAACCACAAAGGACAAAAAAGACCCTTATAGGAATTGTATACAGGCCTCATAGCAGTACTCAGGATATGGGAAGAAAATTAATCAGGAGATAGAAAAAGTATTAAGAAAGCCACTATTACAATTATCGTGGGGGGCCTTAATGTGCAGGCAGACTGGGATAATCAGGTTCCAAGAAAAGGGATTCATGGATTGTCTATGAGATGGGTTTTTTTGGAGTAGTTTGTGGTAGAGCCAACTAAGGAACAGGCAATTCTGGATTTGATGATTTGTGATGAGGCAGATTTGATTAGAGGGCTGAAGTTGAAGGAACCCCCCCACCCCAGCGGTGGGGGTGGGGGGATGGAGGTGGAAGGGTCACATAATATGAGAGAATTCACACTGCAGTTTGAGCAGGAGAAGCTGGAATCGGATGTAATGATATTGCAATTCAGTAAAAGTAACTACAAGGATATTAGGAAGGAGCTGGCCAGAATTGATTGAAGGGGAACCTAGCAGGGAAGATAGTGGAGCAGCAGTGGCAGGAGTTTCTGGGGGTAATTCAGGAGGCACAGCAAAAAAATCAGCCCAAGGAAGTAGAAACATTAACAGGAGAATAAGACAACCAATGCTGACAAGGGAAGTCAGGGACTGCATAAAAGCAAAAGAAAGAGCATACAATGTGATGAAGACTAGTGAGAAATCAGAGGATTGGGAAACCTTTAAAAGCTGCAGAGGATAACCCAAAAAAAAAAGCAATTAGCGAGACAAGATGAAGTATGAGGGGAAGCTAGCTAGTAATAAAACCAATGATTGCAAGAGTTTGTCTTAGGTATATAAAATGTAAAAGAGGCAAGAGTGGACATTAGACTACTCATACTGGTTCACATACAGAACAAAAACATTTCTTTGTTTTTGTTCTCAAGGCACAACATTCACTCAGTATGCCCCTCATATCAAGGGCTAGCTGGAGTGCCTAGCTTCAAGCTCCAGCATATCTACACATGTTCAACTAATTTCCTTTGTGTAATCAGACAGATGCAGATTAAAGCATTTTACTTATTTTGAATAATCTCCACATTTGGCACTGTGGCATGTCAATGTGAACAGTAACATCAGCCTCTGGATTAAACTAGGTTTTGGGTAATAGCTTAAGCACAAATTCAGTATTCTTACCTTGTTTGGAGGTGTGTTTCATCTGTAAATTTTGCTTCATTCAGCAGCACCAGACTCTCAGGTATCTGCAGTTCAAAAAGTTATGTTGTCAATAGAAAATGATTCTTTCCCTCTTCTTGCAGGATGTACAATCCAAAAGTATACTATAACTAGACCCTCGATACTTTCTGCTAACATTTTTGAAACAAAGGTGACTCTTTCGGGAAATTGACCGCTGTGTAAAATGTCTGGTGTGACAACGCAAAGAATTAAGGAGATGCATTCTCTAATTTTACAAATGTTTGACTGTACAAACAATATTTCCGCATCTGATCACGGAGGTTCAATTATGTTGTCAAGCTCTTTTCAAAGTGAGACAGGAACTCTACAAAGCTCTGTTCATTTATGCATCAAGAAGGAAATTTGTATTCCCAGAATGCGACGTGGGTTCCTTTAGTTTAGTGTCTTTGGAGTGGGCCATTAACTTGTTGAAATTATCTCATTCCCATTTCATAGCCCGATCCCACAGTTGGCAGTGAAGCCAAATCTAGACACTTGCAATCAACCTGTTTTGACACACCTCTGGAACCCAATCTTTCTGGCCCAGAGGTAGGGATACTACCACTGTGCTACAAAAGCCTTTCAGTGAATCCAATCTAGGGAAGTGTCCATAATTGTGTCACCAGGGTAATAAAGCAGGGAGTAAGTTTCAAGCGATAAAGAGGGGCTGAGTTATCTTGATTGTGTTTAAAAAATTTTGAATCTGTGATTTGAGGGAAGTGTTTATTTTCTTAATTTAGCTTAATTTTTGGTGTTGCATATATAAATTTCCAGAAGTGATAGAGGTGAATGCAATTACAACATTTAAAAGATATTTGGACAATTACATGGATAAGAAAGGTTTAGAGGGATATGGGTGGATAAAGAGTGGAGCTGGAAAAGCACAGCAGCTCAAGCAGCATCAGAAGAGAAGGGGAAATCAATGTTTCAGGTCGGAACCCTCCAAACACAGGCTGATGGGAGTAGTTTAGTTTGGGAAACCGGTTCAGCTTGGACAGGTTGGATCGATAGTCATACAGCACAGAAACAGACCTATGACTCTATGCTGAGATGTTTCAACTCATAGGGAAATCTAGAACTGGGGCACCAATTCAAAATAAAGAGAGTCCTATTTAGAAATATAGAAACACAGGAGCAGGAGTAGTCCATTTATCTTCGAGCTTGCTTCACCATTCAACATGATTATAGCTGATCATTCAACTCAATAGTCTGTTCCTGCTTTTCCCCCATATCCTCTGATCCCTTTAGCCCAAAGTGCTATATCCACCTTCTTTTTGAAATCATACAATGCTTTGGCCTTGACTGCTTTCTGTGGTAGTGAAATCCATAGGCTCACCACTCCCTGGATAAATAAATTTAAGACACGCACAAGAGGGAATTTTGTCTCAGGATCGTTAATTTTTGGAATTTATTATCCCTAAAAAGGGTTAAAAAATAAGACAGAATTTTCATCTCAAAGCAGTCAAAGATTACGAGGGGAATGCAGGCAGGAGAGTGGAGGTAAGGCCATAATTGGAACAGCCATGATCTTCTTGCATAGGAGAGCAGACTAGACAGGTCAAGCATGTTGCTGCTCCCATTTTTTAAGCTGTTATTCCAAAGCATGATAAATTACAAGGTTAAGGCAGTTCTTCATGACTTACTAACACAAGATATTGGAAAATGTGCATTGAGCACACTTTATCATGAGGCCTACCTTGTGCCGAGTGTTATGTTGTCTTATCAATGATAGCATATTGGGATCAGAGCAATGTTCATCCTGAATCAGTTTTTCATCTTGATTGCTTGTGTGTTCTTCTGATTCACTTGAACATTGGTCATTCTGAGGAAGAAACAAGATACAGTACTGCTGTTACTTGGAGACTCAAATGTTCTGAGTCCTACCAAACTTATTTCCAGCATGTAGGTCCTTTTGTTGAGCTTTTCAGATGGCCTTCTATTGGCAGAGAATTTCTCCAGCATTGCCAAAAACAGTGGGGGGACAGGCTTTAATTGGGCACTCCCTATGTATTCAATCATTGAACTCCTGCAGTGTGGAAACACACCATTTGGCCCAACAAGTCCACACCGAACCTCCAAAGAGCACCCAGACCCATTCCCCTTCCCTATTAGTCTACATTTACCCCTGACTAATGCACCTAACCCACACATCCCTGAACACTGTATGCAATTTAACATGGCAAATTCAGTTAATCTGCACTTCTTTGGATTGTGGGAGAAAACCGGAGCACCTGGAGGAAACCCACTCAGACATGGGGAGACTGGTTTGTGTATTTCCCAAACCTCCAATAGGACCTGGAATTATCAGAGGCAAAAGTGGGGACCATCTGGACATCTTATAATCACGAGGAGAATCATTTTTTTTTGTTTCCAAACATAAAAGTGAAATGCCTTTCCCTTGCAAAGGTATAAAAGTCAATTTTAGTGTCCTTTCAGACCCACGATATATTAGATTCATTGAATTTTACACTACAGAGGAAGCCATTCAAGCCATCATATCTGTACTGATCTTGTGCTGAAAGGGCTACACAACTGGTCCCACTTGCCAACCCCATTCTGTAGCTCTCTAACTTAGTCACTTTCAAATATATATCCAGCTCTCTTTTAAAACCTTCAATGGAATCCACCTCCCCTACTCTCCCAGGCAGTGTATTCTAAATCCTAATAACTCTAAATAAAGAAGTTTCTCTTCATCTCACTACTAGCTTTCTTTTTGACAGCTTTGAAATTGTGACCCCTAGTTACTGACCTGCTAACTGGTGAAAATAGATTTTTTTTTTACCCTGTCAAAATTGTTCATAATTTTGAACACTTCAATAAAGTCACCTCTTAATCTTCATTGTTTTGAGGAGAATAAGCCCAATCTCTCTAATCTTTTCTTCGAAAATCCTTCACTCCTGATATTATTCTAATAATTCTCTTTTGAACTCTCACATTGCAGAAATTTCTCCTTTTGTGCCCACACTCTACCTTTTTCCCAGTCTACCCTAGAGTTAATGAAATCAGCAACTATTGCAACTCTACATGACCTGTCGATTTCCATATTCTGCCTATAATGCTCTTTTCTACTTCCTCCCCACTATTTGTAAGTCTATAACAAAATGCCGAAAAAGGTCCTCAAGTAAGGGGACTAAACTGCATGCAATACTCTAGAAGCCATCTCACTAATGCCCTGTATAGTTGCAGCAACATTTCTTTAGTGTTATACTCTCTTCCTTCAGCAATAAATGCCTGACAAATCTCGGAAAATGGTGAAAAGCCTGAGCTGATGAATACAAGTCAACTTTGTGAAACAGTATCAGAAGGGTTAAAAGAGAGTAAAATATATAGAAAAGTGGAGTTTTTACCCTGTTAGATTCTACAAACTTGCACTGTATATTTCTTTTTAGTATTTCTTTCTTCTAGTGGTTGATCTCCTAAGCAGTTGATCATAGGTTGTCAAGACAAATTTGAATATTTCAGGTCACATAGGAAATAGGCGATGCAGTGACAAAATCAGAGTGTGTAGGAAGGTAGGGGAGAGTGAACAAGCAAAGAGTGGGGAAGAGGATGAAAGTACTTAGGATGGAGAATTCAAAATCAGTGGAAACAGGATTGAAGCACAACCAGCCATTATAAGAATGGAAATCTAGTAAATTAGAAGAGGGATATTATAAAATAGGATAATGAAGCAGAACAGAATTAGCATGTAAGGAATAACTGGCCACTGTGATTAATTGGCAAGGAAAGAGATTAGTGTCCAGTAGCAAGGAAAGAGCTAGAATCCTTCTTGTTGGAATGGCCAGTTGAATTGCACAACTTGACCATCTGGGAGTGATTTTCTTCGTATAGTTTGGTCCCATTAGAATCGATATTAGCCACATTTCAGTGATAACACTAACTTCCAAGACAAAAGATTGTGAACTTGTGTCCCACTCCAACAACTTGAATACATAATCTAAAGCAGAGTTACCCAGTACGAACGAGTTAGTCCTATTAGCTAATATAACAAAATCTCCCAAACTCAGAATTTTTGAAGTCCTCCCCATTAAGAGCATTGAGAAATAAAAAATCTACTTCCCTTACTTAAATGGGATCTGCCTGCTAGAGACACTATTGAACAGTTATAACGAGTACTTAACCTAACTACATTGTAGCTCCCAGTCTGTTTCACTCACCATTGCTTTCAGGCAGAATTCATGGTTGTGATCTTTATGGCTGGTGAAAACATCATAACTGCTTTTCTCTTGCGAGTTTTCAGCACTTACTAAAGTGGGTGAGCTGGAAAAATACAAATCAAATAACGGATAAAAAGATCAGTTTGAAAAGAGTTAAAACTAGTTATTTAATAAAGAAAAATCTCCTTTATGGCTTGTAATTTTATTTGGAAAAAAAATAATGATGATGTTTTGGTCACTTAGCCCAATTGCTCCTTTTTTGTGGAGTCAGTGAGGACTGCAGATGCTGGATATCAAAGTCGAGAGTGTGATGCTGGAAAAGCACAGCAGGTCAGGCAGCATCCCAGGAGCTCTTCAGATGCTGCCTGACCCGCTGTGCTCCTTTTTTTTGTCCTAATTGTCAATTTATGTCTTATATAGCTTCCATGAAGCTTAGGAGGTTTCTTGAGACATTTTACTTCATTAAATATTCTATATTAAATACAGGTTGTTGTTCTGGTTCCTGGTTGTGCATTAGAAGCAAAAGTCTATGAAAAGGTTAATTGCAGAATGAGAAGAGGAGAAGGGCAGAGAAAAAGTCAGATGGAAATAGAAACCAACCATGAAATCACAGAACTTTGCAGGATGTTGTGCTGCCCATCTTTCGTATCAGCTGGCTGTTCTGGACCACTACCATAAATCTCCACATCTTTTCCTGTCTCTTTCAGACCCATTTGACTTTGCAGCGAGTGCAAAAGTTGGTTGTTTAATGCCTGGAAAGGTAGAAAATCAGTCTCGTTATGATAGCTCTAGGCAACACAATCAAAAACCTTCCAAAAACATGTGCATTGCTGATTTTTATTTAAACTGCTCTCCATTTCCAAATCAAAATTTGCTTCTAGTTTTCAACTATGTCTTTTTCTGTATAGCTTCTGTACAACATCATGTTGACAATGTTGAGGTTGACAAGTTGGCCAAATGAGCAGACACTTAGCAGATGAATCGTAAAACAGAGAAATGTGAGGTAATACAAATTTGGACTGAAGAAACATTGAGAAACAATACAGGCTCAACTGGTACAAGTTTGAGGGTAATACAGAAGCAGAGTGACCTTGGGGTTCACGGGCATAAATCTCTGAAAGTGGCTAGGCAAGTTGCAACTGTTCTTAAGGCGGCTTATAGGATCCTTCAGTTTTTAAGTGTAAGAGCAAGCACATGATGCTATACCCCTACAATTCATTGGTCAGACCAAATGTGGAATATTATGTTCAGTTCTGGGCCCCTTATTTAAGGAAGGATGTTAAAGCCCTGGACAGAGTACAAAAGAGATTTACTACAATGATACCAGAATGAGAGATTTTAGATACAAGAAAAGGTTAGGGAAATTGGCCTTATTCTCCTTAGAGCAGAAAAGATTAAGGGGTGACCTTATAGAGGTGTTCTAAATTATGAACCACTTTGAAGGGTACAGAAGGATATTCTATTTCCATTAATTGATATTTCGATACTTAGGTGTTACAATTTCAAGATTGTCAGCAAGAGAGCTACAAGTTAGGTGAAGAGAAATTTCTTTACTCAGATTGATTAGGATTTGTAGTACACTGCCCAGGAGAATGGTGGAGGTGGAGTCCATAACAAGTTTCAAAACAGTATATATTTGAAGGTGATGAATTTTGACAACTAGGGAGAAAAGGCTGGAGAATGGTACTACGTAGTTAGCTCTTTCAGGAGCCAGTAAAGACACAAAGGGCCGAATGGCTTCCTCTTGTATTGTAAAATTCTATGATTCTATATTATTCTGAAATTCTGAATTAAACTAAAAATGAAATAATTTGGCACATTTCAAAGCAGCTTGTTCTGATTAGTTGTCAATTTAAAAATAAATCACAGTTTTTCTTGCTAAAATCTCTCCAATGTTGAGTAAAAGACTACTGGATTTTGCTGACCAATGGCCTAGCAGTCCTCCAATAATTCTTCCAAGTAACCATTCTCTTCACGAGTCTATTTAGAATATCTCCCCATTATTCTCCAGTTTATGTTTAAGGATTCAGGGAAGGTTAGATGAATTCGTAGAAATAAGTAACAATACCAGTGCTCACTGCTCTTCGACATTGCTCTTTCACATTAGCTGTGCAGGTAAGGTGGTACATTTTGCAACAAAATGTACCACTATGCAGGTCTGACTTTTAACTGTCCTTTTAATTGGCCTCAAGGCCTACTCAGTTATACAAAAGACGAGGAAGACAATCTTGTTATTACTGAGTGATTTCCTATGCCATCGCAGAGGACAATTTCAAGTCAACCCCAATGATTTTGGCCTGGAGTTGCAAGTAGACCAAACTCAGCAGGGTGGTAAGTTTCCAATCTCAAATATTACTTTAAGTGAACAAGTTGGTTTTCACAATGGTCAGACAGCTTGAAGAGATTGGAAACTTACCATTTTTATCTCTAGATTTATGGCAAAACAGAATTCAAATTCTCAGACTGCTATTATGGAATTTGAACGAATATATTCTGAAACTCTAAGTTCAATCATGGATAGCAACCAACAATAGCAGGTTAAAAGTTTGAATTGTAAGCAAATATGACCTTGAAAGTAATCTGCATGAGAGTAGGAAGGCTTTACAAACCATCATAGTGAACCTCTCAATTCAAGGTGCCAAATGTAGTGAATGTTTGTTACCTCTGGACCTGGACTGTTTTCATCTTGATCCTTTTCATGTTCGCTTTTGGGTATCTGAAGATCTCCAGACTTTGTCACTGAAGGTTTTTCTTCCAAAAATCGTTCATTAATAGCCTCCAAGTTAGGCTGATCTGGCAACTTATTAAGAGGATTCACAATGCTTTCGTTGGCAGCATTATGGATTGCTACTGGCAGAAACTGAGACAAGTCAGTTCCTTGGTAAGAAGAAAATGACTGAGCAATCTTACCAGGTTCAGCATGATTAGAGATGCTCGAGCTGTCAATCTGATCAGAGTCAGGGGTGCACAAAGTTTTTTCAGAGAATGTTGGACTAAGTTCCTGCAATGAAAAAGAACCACTGAGCTCAGAGCAAGACTGGTAAGCTTCATCAGCCAGTGGTGACAAGTCTTTCTGAAACTCTGGGACAAGTTCCTTTTGAGGACTACCGGTAACTGAAAAAGCTTCAAGTACCTTAGACACTGGTACCTCATAATGAGGATAGTAAACAAGGTTAAGTGGAATTACAGACACTTTTTCTTCACCCATAAGTGCATTATCTATTACTGAAGGCAATAGCTCATTCTGTTCAGAAGATGGTTTTTCATCAGTCTGTGTACATGATTCTGAAACTTTACGTATCCGAGCAGGCATACTAGCATTAGATTGCGTATCCATATGGTATAAAGAAACACACTGATCTTGTGGACTTTTGAGAGCTTCATTTAATTTATTAGAGGAGTATGTGGTTTCTGAGACGATTTCCAAGGATGTGTCACATTGATCTTCAGCAAAAGGTTCAGGTGTTTCAATTCTAGACCTAGCTTTCAATACATCATTCGCTGCAACTGGTGAATGATAATCATAAGGTTCCGGAGAGGAAGGCTTCTTTTCCAACAGTGTTTTCTCACCATTTGAAGACTTTCTTTTCAATGGATGTAGCAGGACATAAATCTCCTCTACCGTGTCAGTGACATTGGTATCAGATGTGGGTTGTAAGAGTACATTGTGCAGATCAGATGATGATAACTGACTATCTTGATGTGAGGACATACTTGATTTTGCAATATTGGAAACCTCAACCATGTTAGTGGTAACCATTTCCGTTTCATTAGAACTACTGTCCTGAATAACAAAAGAATTATCGTTTTCTTCATGTAATGGCTGATTGTCATTCATCACGACATTTTGTGCAGATAATTTATCATCTTTCAGGTAGGAGGGGATAAAATCTGTACAGTCCTGTAGCGGAGGCGAGACAATATCTGAATCACAATGTTTATTTCCAACATTGGAATCTTGTGCACTAAGATCAGAAGACATGGTTGCAAAGCTGATACAAGAATCCTCAAATGGAGATTCATAGGCATTTTCTGCAGTATCATTCTGTCAGTAATAAAAAATGTAATGATTAGATATAGTAACAAAACTTAAATAATGTGGATGAGGAGCTAGTATTGGGTTTTCGATATAATATATAAATAATATATATCATGGCATGACTAAATCTTAATTTTCATCACTTGTGAGGTATCACTTGGTAGAAACCAACTTTTCTTTCCATTGGCAGGCAAAGGAAAAAAGGATTCATTTGGCAATTGCTGTACATCTGCTCTCACAGACCTCTCAGTGACTGGTTTCACCACCACCCTTGCGTCTGGCCAAGTACTGGAAAGAAGAAACTATGTATTTTACTCTTTAATTTATTGAGCCTAAATGGTGATCCGATTAGTATTTTTACATAAATTATTTATTTGGCAGAATTTTCTTTTCTTTAGACATAAGTGTGACAACAGGTGTAATGGCGAATGGGGCTTGCTCAGAGCGGCAGGATTTTCTCGAGATTATATTCTTCTCAACTAATTACAGATGCATAAGCAAGTAAAATGCCAAATTTTATAGACAGGAAGCTCCTAAATATGCAGGGACTTTCTGGGCTCAAAAATTTGGATGCCATATTTAAAAGGCAAACCAGGAGCTTCACTTAGTTTCTGCTCACTTAAAACATAAATGAGATAGGACACTTATAGATTCTCACACCAACACATCCCTGACCTTTCAAAATCAGCTGGGAGAACTTACATAACTGATAGCTTTTCACCAAAAGCTTGAATGGGACAAGGACACAAATTATAAAGGGCACAAATTATAACCTTTTGAGTTCAGCCTCACTGCCCACCCCAATCAAGTTTGCTGACATTAGCCAGTGTTGCTGTGTCACTCAGGCAGACTTGTTGATCCAAATCAGGCTTCACCCGAAAACTAAGGTTTTAACAGCAACAAGTTACCCTGCACGTAACTGAGACTTCTCATGAGCTGATTAATATGGAGAGGCTTCACAGCTAACAATGCATATTTGGACAAACCTTGGTTGTGAAGAAGACAAGTAATTGAAGAAGTCTGTACTCAGTGGCGCTTAGAGGAAGAAGTCTATCATAAAATAGAGGAGCATAATAAGGCAATTCAGCTCTTGAGTCTGCTCCAGTTTTAGGTCATGGTTGATATGTTTCTCAACCCCATGCTCCTGCCTTCACCACATAACCCTTAAACCCCTTACTAATCAAGAACGTATCTATTGCTATCTTAAAAGACAGTCAATGACTTGGTCTCCAGAGGCCTCTGCAGCAATGCGTTCCATAGATTCACCATCTTCAGCTGAAGAAATTTCTCCTCACTCAATTCTAAGGGGTCCTCCCTTCACTGAGGCTGCGCCTTGGGTCCTGGTCTCTTTTACTAGTGAAAACATCTTCTCCATAAGCAAGATTTTCTTTTACACAGAGAAGGGTAGATGCCTGGAACACACTGCTGGGGAGGTGGTACAAGTAGATATGACAGCAAAGTTTAACAGCCATTTAGATAGACACATACACAGGTAGGGAAGAGGGATATGTGGACCATGCAGGCAGATGGGATTAGTTCAGAATGGCATCATGTTTGGTGTAGACATGGCAGGCTGAAGAACCTGTTCCTGTTCTCTACTGTTTTACATTCTAACATGCCACCAAAAGCAAAACAACGTGGAGAACCACAACAACATAGTAAAATATTCTTTTTGATTTTTATTATATATGCACAATGAATGTTGACCAAAGTCATTCAATTAACAGTGACTGGCAGATGAACAGCAGCTTAAACATAGCATAGTGTTGGACAGATAGTAACAGACAAATCTCATACCTCATCGATGTCAGGGAAATGCTCCAAAAACTGTGATACATAAGTGGTGATGGACTGTTCTTCTGGATGTTCAACATCAACATCTGCAGATAAAGGAGAATTTTCACTGCATTATTTGTGTTCTGCTCTGATGATGTTCAGAGGGCGAGCAGGAACACATGGATTATGGTGTCTCTGATTCAGGGAAATGAACTGGTGTAAAAGATTTGGACAGAAAGTCAGTTATGATGATGGTTGTACATGGCAGTCATGTGAATGGAAGTGACAAGAGCCTAATTGATGTCCCAGGATTGTGGCCTGTCTGCAACATTTGGCCACATTATTAGACTGTCCTCTAGGAGAGGCATGAACCAGAACCAGTACAACCACTTACTTGTGCTTTTGTAGACTCTGGAGAATCTCACAAACTCCTTCAAGTTCCACAAAAATAATTCTGGAAACATTTTGTGGTCATCTTTCATTTGAAAAGCCTCTGGTGGTTCCTCTAGAAATCGCTTGTGAAATGGCATAAGTCCTACTGATATAAGTCCAAGCTTACCTATTTATACCTGAATTTTGAGTATGGGGTCACACACTAGCAAAGAACCCGAATCTAATAACAAACCTATTTCAGGCAGGCAGACTTCTCACACATTGAAAATTCTGCTTTATGATGGTAAATAGCAAATCTTTTGCATCACAAGGCAGCTAAAGTACCCACCTACAACTTTCAACTGCTGGCCACCTGTTTTTCTGTGAATGGACTGCTGTGCATTGATTTTTCTCCTGTTATATCGAAGATAATCAGGGCTATTGGTTTACATTAATTTACAATGTATTCCCACTTTAACTCACATTCTGAAACTGAATAAGTGCAAATCAGTTTTAGTGTATAACAGTAAAAGAAAAATCATAGAATCTAAATAGGGCACAATAGAATGCCTGACCACATCTTTAGTGATCATCAGAACAAGGTAGAATTAGAAATGTCACTTAGTTCATCAAGAGATTCTGATCTGAAATTGGGATAAAAGGACCATCAGTGGTACAATGTAGAAGGAGCATTATTTGCCATTTGACCTAATCTGCAGGTGCTTCTTGGACCAGTATGGAGAATGCATAATTCATAGAGTCATAGAGATGGAAACAGACCCTTCAATCCAACACGTCCATGTCGACCAGATATCCCAACCCAATCTAGTCCCACCTGCCAGCACGCAGCCCATATCCCTCCAAACCCTTCCTATTCATATACCCATCCAAATGCCTTTTAAATGTTGCAATTGTACCAGCCTCCACCACTTCCTCTGGCAGCTCATTCCATACACGCACTGCCATCTGTGTGAAAAAGTTGCCCCTTGGGTCTCTTTTATATCTTTTCCCTCTCACTCTAAACCTATGCCCTCTAGTTCTCGATTCCCTGACCTCAGGGAAAAGACTTTGCCTATTTACCCTATCCATGCCCCTCATAATTTTGTAAACCTCTATAAGGTCACCCCTCAGCCTCCGACACTCCAGGGAAAACAGCCCCAGCCCGTTCAACCTCTCCCTACAGCTCAAATCCTCCAACCCTGGCAACATCTTGTAAATCTTTTCTGAACCCGTTCAAGTTTCACAACATCTTTCCGATAGGAAGGAAACCAGAATTGCACGCAATATTCCAACAGTGGCCTAACCAATGTCCTGTACAACTGCAACATGACCTCCCAACTCCTGTACTCAATACTCTGACCAATAAAAGAAAGCATACCAAATGCCTTCTTCACTGTCCTATCTACCTGCGACTCCACTTTCAAGGAGCTATGAATCTGCACTCCAAGGTCTCTTTGTTCAGGTAGAGGGCCCAGCACCGATCCTTGTGGCACTCCACTGGTCACAGGCCTCCAGTCTGAAAAACAACTCTTTACCACCACCCTCTGTCTTCTACCTTTGAGCCAGTTCTGTATTCAAATGGCTAGTTCTCCCTTTATTCCATGAGATCTAACCTTGCTAATCAGTCGTGGGGAACCTTGTCGAACGACTTACTAAAGTCCATATAGATCACATCTACCACTCTGCCCTCATCAATCCTCTTTGTTACTTCTTCAAAAAACTCAATCAAGTTTGTGAGACATGATTTCCCACGCACAAAGCCATGTTGACTATCCCTAATCAGTCCTTGCCTTTCCAAATACATGTACATCCTGTCCCTCAGGATTCCTTCCAACAACTTGCCCACCACCGAAGTCAGGCTCACTGGTCTATAGTTCCCTGGTTTGTCCTTACTACCCTTCTTAAACAGTGGCACCATGTTACCCAACCTCCAGTCTTCCAGCACCTCACCTGTGACTATCAATGATACAAATATCTCAGCAAGAGGTCGAGCAATCACTTCTCTAGTTTCCCACAGAGTTCTAGGGTACACCTGATCAGATCCTGGGGATTTATCCACCTTTACCTGTTTCAAGACATCCAGTACTTCCTCCTCTATAACATGGACATTTTGCAAGATGTCACCATCCATTTCCCTACAGTCTATATCATTCATATTCTTTTCCACAGTAAATACTGATGCAAAATACTCATTTAGTATCTCCCCCATTTTCTGCAGCTCCACACAAAGGCTGCCTTTGCGGGGCCCTATTCTCTCTCTAGTTACCCTTTTTTCCTTACTGTATTTGTAAAAACTCTTTGGATTCTCCTTAATTCTATTTGCCAAAGCTATCTCATTCAATGTAGAAAGAATTCTGCCATACCTTCAGGCTCTAATAGTGGTGGGATGTCCAGATTGATGTGTGCTAGTTTGAACGCATCTTCAAGATTGACCTTGTTTGGTCTCTCCATAGCTTTTCTCATATCCACTAAGCTTGGGTCGATTGCTTTGATGAGCGCTAGGAATGCAATGCCACTCCGCCAACTGGTACTAAAGTCTTGAATGGCTACGCCATACCTGTATAATGATAAAGTTCATGGTATTGGCAATTTAATAAACATCATACATGTAGCACAACACCATCTCTGCCAATCTATCCTCACCATATCTTGACAACAGGCCAGTGTAGCAGTATTAGATTCTTAGATCTCCTAACCATGGATGCTTTGAACCAGAAAGTATGCAGTTGCCATAGGTTTCTCTCACTTGAGACATACACATTGGTACATAAGAATTGAATTACAGAATTGTTACTATGTGGAAGGAGGCTATCATGTTCTCATTATCAATCAGCATTATGTCTTTGTGTCAGTTCTGCCTTTAATCATTACTCATTGTTTCTACTCAATTAATCATAAAATGCACTTAGAAATACCTCAATAGAACTAGTCTCCATTATACTTCCGGGCAGCACATTCCAGATATGAATCATTTCTTTGTGAAAAAGGTCTCTCTCGTTTGTCTCCGTGCCTCACTCCCCACCTCCCCCAAGTTTATGCCATTTTATAGCATGTAGTAAAGTCTTAGAATGATTGCCTGGTTCATGATAAACAATCTCTAAACTGGTGACAAACGTTTCTTTTTCTAATGCCCTGAACTCTCCTCAGGGCAAATGTTGAACATTTGCTGAAAAGCTTTTAGCAGTAACATCTGATCATGACATTTCACCAGGCAAATGGGACCCATCTAATAATGACAGCACTGACAACAGCACCATTCCTTCTGAAGGGTTCAAGTGGCTTCAGAAAAGTGCTGCTCAGTGTCTAATCTCCAAGCCCACATGAAGCTACCAAATCTTCCCAGGGTCTGTTCATTACCAGTCAATAGGCAGAAAATCTGACACTGCGTTAAACAGGCACAACATTAGGCAGACTGTTCAACCTCCATTGTGAAACTCCTTGTTCTTTCCAAGATGCAAGGTGTGTGATTTTCATATTTTAATATCCTTTGCGTATAGATTTTGAACTAGTGGCATGTGGATTTGGTCGGCCTGCGTGAAGGGGTTTAATAATTAACGAGTCAGTATTTCTGGAACCATAATTTTTGAAAACCAGTGTAAGAGAGGTGATAATGTGAATGTGTTTGCAATGGGAGAGCTTTACTAGTGGAGAGAGGAAACCTTGAGAAGCATTAGCTTGCCTTCTGTTTAGAATGGCCAGGAATTTTCTTCTTGGGGGAAAACCACTCCATAACCTGGAAAGCTTTTTGTTTCAATTCACAGAAATCCTGCCTGAAGTTAGATGCAAACAATAGTTGCAGAGGAGTTGATTCAGAGAAGTTAGGAAATAAGTTACCTTCATGAAAGGGTTTTAGTTGAATACTCCAGATCTGAAGTATGTGGTTAGAACCATGAAGCATGTAATTTAAAGCTGAGAAAGTCTAAATTCAGTTGTATAACTAATCAAGAAAAAAGCTATCAAACTCTCAAGACTGGGAATTCAAAGAAATAGTTACATTAAACATCTGCAATAGATCCTTGATTTCCTGATCCATAAACTGCAATCAGTAAAGATAGGTGACACACCTCCTCCATGATAATCCTCAACACTGGTGCCTTACAAGGCTGTGTACTCAGTTCCTTATCATAATCCTTATATAGTCATGAATGTGTGGCCAAATTCAGCTCTAACGCCACTTACAAATTTTATGAAACCACTATAGTGGATCAGACCTCAAAGAATGACTCGAAAGAGTACAGGAATGCGATAAACAACTTAGTGGCATGGTATAAAGACCAAATATCTCTCCCTCAATGTCAGCAAAACAAAGGAGCTGGTCATTGACTTCAAAAAACAAAGTGGAGGACATGCCCCTGTCTGTATCAATAGGGCTGAGGTGGAGGTGGTCAAAATCTTCAAGTTCCTATCACCAACATTTATCCTGGTCCATCCACATCGACGCTAGTCAAAAAAGGACATGAAACCTCTACTTCCTCAGAAGGCTAAGAACATTCGGCATGTCCATAATGACTCTTACCAATTTTTATAGATGTACCATAAAAAGCACCCTACCAAGATGCATCACAGCTTCGCATGACAACTGCTCTGCCCAAGACCACAAGAAATTACAGGGAGTTGTGAACACAGCTTAGTCCACAATGAAAACCAGACTTCCTTCTACTGACTCCGTCTAAACTTCCTACTGCCTTGGGAAAGCAGCAAACATAGTCAAAGACCCTTCCCACCCTAGTTACACTCTCTTCCACCCCCATCTTCCATTGGAGAAGTTTGAAAACATATACCAATAGATTTAAAAACAGCTTCTTCCGTACTGTTATCAAGCTTATGAACAGACACCTCATATATTAGAATTGATCTTTCTCTGCACCTTCTAGGTAGCTGTAAAACTACATTCTACATTCTGTTCTATTACCCTGATGTACTTATGCAAGGTATAATTCGTCTGGTTAGCATGCAAAACAATACTTTTCAATGTATCTCAGTACATGTGACAAAAATAAATCAAATCAAAACAAAAACCTATAGACAGAGAGAAAATTCCCTCTGGTATTTGGACTATTGTAAAATTACTATATTGGGATGGAGGAACAAATTTAAAAATCACACAACACCAGGTTACAGTCCAAAAGGTTTATTTGGAAGCACTAGCTTTCAAGGTGCTGCCTTTTCATCAGGTGTGGTGTGATTTTTAAACTTTGTCCACCCCAGTCCAGCACTGGCACCTCCAAATCATGGGATAGAGGGAGTAATATTTTCACAGCATGTTTTGAAATCTTCCACATTGTGTTATATGTGATTTGCTTGGTTTATTCTATTTTAACTTCATTTCTATTACACAATGAAATCCTATTGTATTGTTAACTTCAAATCTGCACCATTGTGTTTTAGTGAAAAAACACTGTTAAATAGAAACAAAATCAACATATGATCTATCAAGCCAGATTTAATTCTGTGATCTAACTTGTCTAATAATGCCATCAGATAGATCACACAATCCTTAAAAGTGTGAATAGATCTACAATTACTGTAACATCAGTAATGCACAATAAGTTGGTAGTAAAGTATTTTGCTCTTAGATCATGAAAGACACCAAGTACAGAATGCAAGTCATTTTTTTATACATGGTTTTAAAATATCAAAAATATCCTTTGGCACTTAAAATGTGGAATAACTATTTCAATGGCACCTTTCACAGCCCACAAAAAAATTGACCCTCTAACCTAACCCTCTATTAAGTGAGATCATGTCTGATCTGCAATATAACTCCATACATATCAACTTATTACTCCTCCTTTTAGTTAACAAAGTGTACTAATCTGATTTAACACTAAAAATCATCATTAGATCTAGCATCAATTGCAATTTGTGAAAGAGAATTCTAAACTTCTGCCACCTTTTTCCTTAATTTCACTCTTTAAACATCTAGTTTCTAGTTTTCGACTATACCATGGCATAGTCCTACTTTTCCCAACCAATGGATATAATTTCTGTCTATCTATCCTATCTGTTCCCTTAGAATCTCAAAATTTTGAGCAAATCAACACATAACCTTCTGAATTTCAGGAATGCACCCCTGGTCAATGTTATCTTCCTACAGAATTTAGTCCATATTGTCATGTCATCATTCAAGTATAGCTAAAAAGATCAGTGTTCCCCTAGTTCCAAGGTGCTTCATAGCTAAATAGGTTTTTTTGGGACAAGTGTTGTATTGTGAGGAACATATGAATTTGCATACAAACTCCCAAAAACAGCAATGACATAATGTGACATATTCTATATCTAGGTGTTTGTTAAGGGATGAATGTTGGTGAATGTAATGGTATCTTTACCACCTGCGAGCGTACAAGGCACTTTGATTTACCAAACTCATCCAAAAAAAGCAGGGAGTAAACCCTCCCTTAAGAACTGTATGTTTTTTATTATTCATTCAAGGGATGTGGGTGTGGCTGGCTATATCTGCATTAATTGCACATCCCTAATTATTGAAGAGGTGATGGTGGTGATTTGCCCCCATGAAAACGGCTATAATCCTTTGGGTATAGACACACCTTATGTAGAAGGGAGTTTTAAGATTATGACTGAAGTGAAGGAACGACGATATAGTCTTTGATATGGGCTTGAATCTATGACTTGTGATATTGAGCAGGAGAGGGAACACTGCCATTATCTGCTGAGTGTGGTACTGACTGAACCATTGAGTACATAATAATAATGTAGTGGATTCCAAGTTGGAAATTTGCCAACCACATGGCCAGCAGTAGATTATGGAAGGCTTTTAAAAGTGGGAAAGAGAAGAAAAGGAGTAGAAGAGTTCCAGATTGCAAGCGCAACATAAATGAAGGTTCTGCTCTAAATAAAACAAACAGCATGAAGTTGAAACCTACTTTGTAATCCTCCTCTGCACCCAGTTCAGGAGAACTTTAATGACCCTCCTCTGATCCTTGTATGGAGCTGAAGGGGCTGTTTCCTTAGGAGTGCGGTGTAACGTCAGGTCATTATCACTTCCACTGTGCAAGGAAGACAAGGAAGATGTGGGAGAGAAAGTCTTCAGGTGTCCTGTTGCTTCCTTTATCTGCAGTAAAAGGAACAAAAAATATTTGTTAAACTTTTTCATGCGGAAGGTGGTGCATGTATGGAATGAACTGCCAGAGGGAGTGGTGGAGGCTGGTACAATTACCATATTTAAAAGGGATCCAAAAAGGTTTTTGAACAGGAAGGGTTTAAGATGGATATGAGCTAAATGCTGGCAAATGGGATTAGATTTATTTTGGATATTTGGTCGGCATGGATGAGTCAGACCAAAGCGTTAGTTTCTGTGCTGTGTATCTCTATGATTCTAAATACTGCAGAACATAACATGGAGGGAGCTATTTTAACCCTGATGCCTGGTTAAGAACCATTCAAATGAACATATAAAAATCACCCATGACATACAGCTTAAATCCTCAATTCCAATTTTAATCAGCTCTTCTGCTTAGGCAAGGTGGACATCTGCTTGAATATTTTTTTAACTATCCAGGTCTGGCAAGGAGAATTTCATTGGAATATCAAGTTCAATTGTTTGTTTGTTCACTGTTGAATGATGGCTGTCAGCAGCTTCAGATTAGTGAGGAGCAAGATCAGACAATCTTTCATTTATCACTGACTGACTGAAGAGGCTCACATCTGAATGACGAGATAATGTACTGAAACACAAATTGACATCTGTAGAGGTATATCTCAACACACGATGCTTCCAGGATAGCATGGAAACTGATGAGATAAACATACATTTCAATCCAGCAGCAGTGCAGGTTGATGGTAAAGGGGTGGGGAACCGTCTTCACTTCCAAATCGCTTAGAGACACACTTCATAATACTGGAAAGCAGGTGATCCATCTTCTTTCACCACTTTAGATGTTTAAATATTACCATATTAGATTAGGTATCACAATGGCAGCACTGAGTAACATACAGAAGTCAGGGAAAAAGAGAGAGGAAAAAAATGAGAGAGATTTTAACAAAACCTCCCTACTTTTATATTCCATATAATAACTTGGATGAAGTGGTGGAAGATATGGACATCAAATTTGTTGTTGACATAAAGATTAGTAGGAAAGTAAGCTGTAGAAAGACCATGGCTTTGTATTTTTGTACTTTTTGAAACTGTGGGCTGAAATTAGAAAGAACTGTTGTGAAACCAATCAATGTACAAGGATGCTTGCATGTTTTGTATATAAAAGGAGTTTATCTGTTTCTGTACCCAAGAAGTAGGTTTACGAATGAAACAGATTGGTTTGTGAACTCGGAGCAAATTATCAATGACACAAAGCTTCTGCTTGCCAATAACAAGATGATTGGCGGTCAGTTAGCTGAACAGCTTGGGCTATGAAAAAGACAGTTCAAGACCAAAAGAGAACCCAGCAGATCTGCAGCCACCAAACTTCGCTCTCTCTCACTCTTCTATAGTAAGCCACTCCAAACCCAAAGTGCTCAAGCCTGTCTTTCCTTCAGCAGTTAGTGCAAGTAATGACTTCAAATTGGATAAGTCAAAGATCTATCATATATGAACCAACCATCCTACTTCCCTTGTAAATCAGTGGAAGCATTTGGAAAAAGGAGGGTCAACAAGGAGCGTTTGGGTCAGCAAGAACCAACGCTACAAATCTCTCCATCCATGTGTTTACGTTTGTCTGTGTGCACGGGAAATCAGGTGCGTGTGTGTAAGGGGAATCTATGAAGCCTTTAGAGTTTTAATTTGTAGAGCTTACTTCACTTAATTTAATCATTTAGCTAGAGCTAGAATCTAATGATCCATTATAAATGGTGATTTCTTGAGGAGTACAAAAACCTAGTCCATACTTTCTATCAACGAATGTCTGACAATCAGTAGTTTGTGGATTTCATGCATTTCTTGTAAACACTAACTTTTGTGATAACTCTGAAAATAGCACAGCTTGATTTCTAGCAGACCACCCAAGTCAGTTGCGATAGTTTTCTAAAGAACATGATGCTACAAAAAAGTGAGTGGGCAAAACATTTGACAATTGAAGTATACTGTGGGAAAATGTGAAATTGTCCATTTTGGCAGGAAGAATAAAAACAAAGCATATTCACTTGAATAGTGAGAGATTGCAGAGCTCTGAGATGGGAGAGCTTCTGTGGGTCCTTGTGCATGAATTGCAATAGGTTAGGATGTAGGTACAGCAAATAATTAGGAAAACTAATAGAATGTTATGAGAAGGGGAATTGAATACAAAAGTAGGGAGGTTATGCTTCAGTATACAGTTTACTAGTGAGGTCACAACTGGAGTACTAAGCAAGTATTCGTCACCTTTTTAAAGAAGTATACAAATATATTAAATAGCAGGCCAAGCTCAACTGACTGAAATGTCCCACTGTTGTTCCAATTTCAAAACTGATCAGGTAAATACTTGATGTGAAAAAAGATAGAAGGTTATGGGGGAAAGGAGTGCCACTAACTATGTAGCTCTTTCAGAGGATCAGGCACAAGCATGATTGGCAAACAACCACTTTAGCACCCTATCATTTGAAGTGTATTGTCATAACATTAGCTAGCAAATAATATACAAAATAACCAAATCCCAACTTTGTTGACTAGATTGAAAGAGTTGAGAATGATTTGCTGACCTTTCAGTCTATGAAGAGAGGGATGCCATTACCTTACCTGGAAATGGAGAATGATATTCCAGATTAAGCCAAGGATCATAGAAGGGTTGCCATCGGCAATCTCATGTGCATCAATGCTGACCAGTCTCACCTACAAACAATGAGGCACTGGCTAGTTAATATTCAAAACATTCGCAGTTACAGGACAGATATTTCAGATCAAGATTCCACATCACAATTTGCAGTGCCTCAATAACAATTATGCATCATAAATTTCAATGTAAGTATTAAATTTGAAAGTTTCAATTACATCTTATTGTTAGAATGCTAAATATTAAGGGAAGTAACCAGATTGTAGGAGCAGTAGATCAATGTGTAGTTTTCCCAAGTCAGTAAAGTTGGCATTTATCTACATTGCCTACATTGAATCAACCAGGTGGTGCACAGAGGATAGTCTGGTGGTCAGTGTTGTTACACCCTTTACAGAAGCCACTAATGAAGTTAACTGAGGCAACTGAAATCTATTTTCAACTATAGACATGTGTAAATTGAACAAAGGTTGTTGACATAGCCCCAATGCCCCAAATAAAATACTTACGTATCCTTCCTCCAGAAACTGAAGGGCCTTTGCAATATTATTCAGTCTGAAAATCCGATGAGTGGAATGTTTATACTGTTGCATCTGGGCAAAGTAAAAGAACTATTAGTCAATTCAATATTTGCAAGATTGTGATGTCTAAAAAGAAAATTACTATGTGCATGAATTCTGCTGTTATTTGCCAACCATACAAAATGATAAACCGGACCATACACCCCTTCTCAAATTTGCAGAACCAGAAAAATGTTACTTCACATCATACTTAGATCATGCACGATCCTGTCCTGCTTCGCATTCCAAAAATTCCAAACTTTATATTCTGATAATGCACCCTCCTAGTTGTAGACTCACCATTGAGTCAGAGTCATACAGCACAGAAACAGATCCATCAGTCCAACTCATCCATGTTGACCAAGTTTCCCCAAAGTAAACTAATCTCACTTGCCTGTATTTCGCCCATTTCCCTCTAAAGATTTCCTATTCATATACCTATCCAATGTCTTTTAAATATTGTAACTGTACCTGCATCTACCACTTTCTCTGGCAGTTCATTCCACACATGAACCATGCTCTGTGAAAAAGTTGCCCCTCAGATCTCTCTGAAATCTTTCTCCTCTCACCTTAAACCTATGCCCTCTAGTTTTGAACTCACCTACCCTAAGAAAATGACATTTGCTATTCACCTTATCTATGATGCTAATGATTTTATAAACTTCTATAAGGTCACCCCTCAATCTCCTACACTCCTGTAAAAAATGTCCCAACCTACCCTTATACTCAAACCTTCCAATCCCAACAATCCCAACAAGATCCTAGTAAATCTTTACTGAACCTTCACCAGAACTCCAAAAAGAGGAAGAAGTTACAATGTATTCGCCAAAAACGGATACCCCCGCAATTTCATCAACAGATGCCTAAGGGAAAGACAACGGAATGAGGACATGCCACAACCCAAAGGACTAGCCACGTTACCATACATCAAGAA